>NW_017728886.1:218592465-218593797 GCF_001723895.1 Crocodylus porosus | reverse complement strand
TTTGATAGATTCTGGTATGCAGTTTGTGGGGTACTGGAGATTGGTGGCTGGTTTTGTGTTTTGAACTGTAGGAAGTTGGCTTCAGTTCTGATGACGAGGTTAGGTTAGCAAGGTTCAGTGTTTATTTGAATTTATAAACCACTTTTCAGAGCCAGGCCTATGAACTTCACTTCATCACCCTCCTAGGTAGTAGGTATAGAAACTCTACAAACTGCTTTTCAGTGGCATTGAAATTTTTCTCTCATCAAGGAGGATATATAGGACTTCTCAGAAGGGCCCCAAATGGTCCTTTCTTCTATCTGAAATTTTGTCTTTATCCAGATAAAGTCATTGACAGTATATCTGAGTGTAGTATTTATTTCAAGGATAGATTTTGACTTCTAAAGGTTGTTGGAGGAAGCCAAAGAGTTAGAGTATCTAGTGGGGAGGTAGGTTTCTGAACTCTAAATTGAAATGGTTAGAACTTGAGGACCATACAATGTAACCAGGTGCTTCCTATACTCTTTGGGCAGTCCTGGTTCATTGTATACCAGAACATCAGCAGTTCAGAGACTCCCCTAAGCTAGGACTTTTGAAGTTTCAAATTGTCTTGGTTAATAATTCATGATAGTCTGAGCTACCAATTTCACTGAAGTGCTCAAACCTGGGAATTTTATGTCCACTTTTATTCTTTATATTGGGGTGGGCAAAATACAGCCCGTAGGCCAGATCCAGCCCACCAGGCAATTTCATCCAGTTCATGGGCAGGTGCCTACCATTTCACTGTATCCATCACAGCCCCAGGCTGCCCCTACTTTGCTTGCTTGGAGCTGAGCCCCACTCACTCCCACAGGGGCAGTGCATAGTGCACTCCCAGCCTTGCCCATGGGATGACCCTGACCCCAGTCTGCAGGTAGGCAAGCGGCATCAATGATGGTTAGGGGAAGTGGTGGTGGTGGCAAGTGGGAGAAGCAGCAGTGGCAGTGGCAGGTTGATATGAACCGGTGGTGGGTGGGTAGGAGAGCGGTGGTAATGGCAGGTGAATGGGAAGTAGTGGCAGTGGTGGTGGTGTAGCAAAACCACCGGTTTTTACTTATTTATTTATTTAAAAATGCATTCCCTCCCCTTTCCCCAACCATTTCTGACTTTTTGTATCCTTCTCTATTCCCTAAGATAAGTATAAGTGAACTCAGATTTTAAACATTTTTATTTTGGTAGCAAGTTTTTGGTTTTGGATAGCCACTGTTTTATATTGTATAATTATTAGGTTTGTATTGATTCTTACTGTTGTATCATTATCATTTTTGTATTGATTTTTATAGTTTCATATGGATATTGTATGGTTTAGGCCTG
>NW_017728886.1:218589390-218591800 GCF_001723895.1 Crocodylus porosus | reverse complement strand
GGGTGCAAGGGAACCAATAAGACATTGTGTCACCATCTCCCCTGTTCAATAAAACCACTGTCATTTGCAACCCTGAGTGAGGTCATGTTTTACTAAATCCCAGTCCCTTCCTTATCTTAAATTCCAGCCTCATTCTCTCTCTCTCTCTTTCTCGCTCTCTCAGCTCTAACCCCCACCCCTCTCTACTAGTTTCCGGATCTCCTCTCAATTCCTACTTCCTTTTTCCTTTGACTTTCTGCTGCATTTCTCTGCTTTCCCATTGCTCCTGCCACCTTTCAGTCTCTCCTGCCACTTTTGCTGTGATTTTCTGCTGTTCACTTAGCTGCTTTCAGGCTTCCCCCGCACTTTCTGTAGTCACCCTCCCCCGCCCCTTCCCAGCTTCTTGTGGCTGTCCTGCAGTTTTCTCCAGCTCCCAGCACCTACTGCCACTCCCTGCAACTTCTCTAGCTGCCCAAGAGCCATCCTCTGGGTCCCCACATCCAGAGCCCCTCTTTAACACCCACACTTTCCCTTAGTCCCATTTTCCCTCTCCCCACCTACCTTTTCAGCTCTCCCATAGCCCTGGCTCCAGTCCCAGCCTCTGTGCCAGCACTGCTTCCCTGTTCTACAGGCTTTGGGCATTGTCTTTTAATCAATTAAGATCAATTAACCTAAAGTTACCCCCAAGCCTCAGTTCTTCAGCCCAGGCCCTTCTAGTCTACTGGTTTTAATCCCATTCCGGGAGACTTTCATTTCCAGCAGCTTTCACTCCCTACACTTCTACTTTCTTAACTTAACCTTTCCCCGGGTATCCCAAGTACACCAAGCACATACATACATACATACATACATATCACAATATCCAACTTAGGAACTCACTTGTGTGTATATGTAGGTGGGTGGTATGTGTGTAAATTAGTAAATACACATATATAGATATCATTGTGTGTGTGTGTGATGTTTGTAGGGGGGGACGCATACATGCCTTACCATACACATGATCCCAGGTGCTGCCATACATCCTTCCCCCCACATCCCCATAACCTTGCACCCACAACCTTGCACCCACAACCCCCATACCTACACACCCATGCCCTCCCCCAAATCCCATATACATACACACATACCTGCACACACACACACACACACACACACACACACACACACACACACACAGCCTGCCCACAAGCCCTATAATTACCCACCTACACCCCCCACACTCTCCTACATACATCCACACATACACCCTCCTGCACACCCTCCCACACTCTCCCCTACACCCTACATACATACACATGCATACATAGAAGCCCCCACAAACCCCACCAATAAATTTTCAGTTATTATGCAATCACCTCTATGTACACTACGCAAACACACTTCCAAGATGGCAAACTCCCCTCCCAAAAGAAGTACTTGTGGATACAAGGGGAAGGGCTTCTAGTGGCAAAGGAAAGGGGTTAAGGGTGGAAATTCTAGTCCCAAGATGGCAACCAAGTGGTGGGGTACCTGTTAAGGGGTAGAGCTACCTTTGCAGCCCACTACAGCTCATCAAAACTCATTAAGTAGCCCTCCAGCCAAAATAATTGCCCACCCCTGCTTTAGATATTTTCTTTGTTTTTCTGCCATTTTAATGTTTGTTTGGCTTGGTAAGATTCTCTGTAGGTATCATGATGGTAGTTCTTGATGCATCTATTATGTTGATATATTCTGAGTTTTTTAGTATTCAACCAAGCTCTTTAGGAACAATGTAGATATACACCCAGAGGTGGAGTTATACATCACACTTAGGCCATCAAATCTTTGGAATATTAAGCAGTGTTAAAGTTAGAAGATACTGTGAGCCATGGGCAACTGCTGCCCCCCCAGCAACCAGTCAGTGACTGGGGGGGTGCTCCCCAAAGCTGATCCCATTGTGGAGGGTCCCTCCCACAGCTGATTGTGAGGCAGCCAATCACTGCGGCTGCTTCCAGAAGTGGCACTCCCACCCCCGGCTGGTGCTTTCAGGTGGGGCACCACTGCTTCCACCTGCCCCCCCGCCCATCACCTAAGTGGGGAGCACGGTCAGTCAGGGAGTGCACCAGTCCTCTCAAGGGGTGCACATGTACCCCTGTGCACCCCCCATGCATCGCCAGTGCTATGAGCGGTCACATGTTAAGGCAGTGGTCTCCAACCTTTATAAGGTGAAGATCACTTTTTTGAAGTAAAGGATCTACCCTGCCCCACCCTGCCCCCACGAGCTCCAGTGCACAGGTGGCGGGGGCGGGGAGGGGCATGGGCTGCACCAATCCATAGATTTCATAGACATTAGGGCTGGAAGGGACCTCAGGAGATCATCGAGTCCAGCTCCCTGCCCAAAGGGCAGGAAGTCAGCTGGGGTCATAGGATCCCAGCAAGATAAGCATCCAATTTGCTCTTGAAGGTGTTCAGT
>NW_017728886.1:218460824-218589379 GCF_001723895.1 Crocodylus porosus | reverse complement strand
TGCGGGCCCCCGGGAAGCAGCAGACTTCCCGGGCTAAGGGGTCGGGGCGGCAGATTGCCCCCTCAGTGCCCCGCAGGATGGAGTCTCCCACAACAAATCCCACTTTTGTTCTGTGGCTGTGATGAGCTGTGGCCAGACAAATGTGACATTGGACCATAGCCCAGCTGGATCTGGAAGTATCCATGGCCCAGAGGTACATGGGGAAGATCCTGCCACTGGATACTGCCTAGCGGAGGCCCTGTGCCCCGCCATCTGTGTTCTGGGAGGAGGCTGCTACAGCTACAGGCTGCCTGCTGTGCCCAGAGCACAGGTGTCAGGGGGCATGGGCCCCTGAGGCTTCTTCCAGGCTGCATCCAGTGGCAGGAGCCCCCTTCCATGTGCCCCTGGACTGCAGGACAGAAGTGAGATCAGGCCCTGGCCTGACCAGCTCTGGGACTGTCTGTGGTCCAGGGGAACGTAGTGGTAGTGGGGTCTCCTGCCACTGGGCATAGCCTGGCAGTGTCCTTGGGGGCCCATTCCCCTCCCCTATCAGTGTACTAGGTGGAGTGGGCAGCCTGCAGCAGCAGCTGCCTCATCCCAAGCACAGGTGGCGGGAGGCATGGGTTGCTGGGTCCTCCACCAGGCTGCATCCAGTGGCAGGAGCCCCCCTCCCATGCACTTCTAGATGACCAGACCTTCCCAGACCTGGTTGGGCCAGGGCCACCCCCATGTAAGTCCCTGCTTCTTAGCTGAGCTGTGCCCACACATGGCCAGCTTGCAAGGAGGCTCAAGGTGCAGTGGCAGCCACCTCTTCTATGTCCTCCCCCACAGAGATGGGGGAGCCCCCCCACATCTCTGAAGGAGACCTCCAGGCTCCAATCCACCCACCACTCAGCTGGGCTGGGGTCCCACTTACCTTTCCCTGCTTCTGGCTGGACCTCACAGTCAGTCACTCACTGTGGGGACCTCAATCTGGCTCCCACCCCATACCTCCCCACAGATTGACCTGCTGGAGCTGGGGTGGGGGGGAAGGGCTGGTGTGTGAATTCATGTTTGTCCAGCTCTCCCCCAGCCTAGAATAGACCCAAAGAGACTGTATTGACAGGATTGACAGCTTGGTGACCATTGTGTTAAGGGTTAATATAATTTCTTGCCTGCACAGCTCTAAATTGCCACTAGAGGGCTGGCAAACGGGCATGGCTAGGAGCCAGAACACTTAGGTTCTCTACCTACTCTAGGTGGTGGTGGGGGGAGGAGGGCTGGGAGCATTGCATTCTAGGATTTTGGAGGACTTCAAATTGGTCATTTTATTTCCGTGGAGCAGGCTGAAATTACTCTGGGCTGAAGTACAGCCCAGAGTCAGCCCTTGCTAGAAATGGCATAATTTTGGGACACTTAGAGGGGATTTAGCATGAGTTAATGAGCTTTAACATTCAGACACTTTCATTTTAAATACCCTTAGTATGGTCTAAGTGTAATGTGTAACTTCACCTTAACTCTCCCCAAACTGGTGATTCCATAAGGTTATATGATTCTTGTGCACATCTTGATGCATTACATCCATTTTGTATTGAGCTTTGCTTAAAAAAATACTAATGTTCTATGCAGATGAAGCTATACTGTCTTATTTTTGTGGTTTGCCTCTAAATTTTACCTTGCTAATAAATACCCAAGCCAATAAAATGGATCCCTATAGCTGAGCTGATCACATTAACTGTCTTATACTTGACTTGCTTCCAAGATCCTCCACCAAGGCCTGTTTCATCACACATTTGTGGTGAATGGAATGGTTTCTGTAGTTTTTTGTTATTTGAGAATTTTGGCAATAGTCTTTGCTTTCATATGTGGAATTCAGTGTTATTTGGCCTAAAAGTTTTGTAAAAAATGATGGCATAACTTTAACTTGGGTTTTCTTTGTATAGCAAAACTGGATTTCCATTGTGCAGATGATCAAAGTCCATATGGAACCCCAACCCATTTTGTACTGTATATCTCTGTATGAGGATGTGTCATTGGTTGTCTTTTCATGTATATGATGTATGAACATGAATTAGGAATAGCAAGATCTGCTATTTTTTTATGGCTGTAGCAGGGCAAAGGGAGTGGGGAAGGAGAATCCCCCACTTGGCCCCTTCCTCTTACCTACATGATGGTGAAAAACCCCGGTGGTGCTGGGGCTTGCTGCAGAAATAATAAGTGTGGCATGGTGAGCAATGTGGACCCAGTGCCACAGCCCAGAAGCCTCCATGGGGAAACAAAGATTGCTGGTGATAGAGGCCCTGTCCAAGGCTGCCCCATCTGGAACATTAAGCTCTGGGGAGCCTAGGACTCCAGATGAGGGAATCTTTGGCTTCTCCTCCTACAGGGGGCACAAGCTGCAGCTGGAGGGCAAGGTCTTTCACTGATTGGCTGGACAAGTCCATGGATGACTCAAAAGCAACACCAGAAATTGTGAGAGAAGCCCTCACATGCCAGAGAAGCATGCTGGAGGAGGGTGAGAGGCAGTTAGGTGTGGTCCACCAAGATTGGACAGTTTTTCTATAGGGCTTTTTGCCACAGCTGTCAGTAATGAAAGACATTTTATGGCGGCACCAGCAGTGAAGGGTTTAACACCACCACCACTTAACATACATCTCTGTGACTGCTAGAGTCAGTGTTTCAATGCAACATCTCCAGTGACTTCAGCTTGCCCCCTCAGTGCCCCGCAGGATGGAGTCTCCCACAACAAATCCAAAACAATGCTGAGTCATAGCAGCATTAACTTTTTGGGTATTGGTGCAAACAAAGCAGCTCCACCAACTGTGGTGAGAAGCCCCATGGGCTGCTTCTGGGAGTGGGTTATCTGGTCCACAAGGAGCCCTGCAGCGTAGATCTAGCCTGGGGGGACTAAATGAGTTTGACATGCTTGTTGGAGTTTGACATGTTTCCACCCTTTGAGAAATCACAGGTAAAATTCCATGGGTAACAGTTATACTTGATAGATATTGTCTATTGTTGGCACTGGATTTAGGACCTAGATACCTTGTTCTGAGCAGAATCAAACCCTCAGACTGACCACAACTTCTCTATTTGTTTATAGGCAAATTTTATTGATACAAAGTGATAGCAGATAAGAATAATGCAGGCAAGGAAAACAGTTCTATATCTACCAGTACTAGGGCTGTCACAGAGGGAAGTACATCTGGCCACTACACAAACTTCACTTTGCACTCCTTTCTCGAATGTCATTAGTCAGCAGCCTGAAGGTCAGGGGTTGAGGACCACCTCCTCCTCCATGGGGTGGGTGAGACAGGCTGGTGGTATGCCCTCTATCAATGGTAACCTCGGGTTTTCCTCTTGAAGACTCTTTGCTGCTCTGAAATCCCTCTTTTTGTATTCTTTTTCCCCTCTGATGATTCTTCATTCCCAGGCATTGCTGGTTGGGTTCCCTATAGTCATCATACTGTCCATATCCTGGCCTGTCCATATATTCCTTTGTTTCCCAAACCCATCACATGCAGATATCTTAATTTGGTTATCTGCCTGTTTTTTAATTAGGTCCATCCACCAAAACTAGAAATTCCATGGGCTCTGCAGTTGGGCTCTGTGACCTAGTGCCAATGCTGCAGAGTCCCTTTTCTCTGTTTGGGTACACTGTTCATGTTATGGAACAGTGTGGTACATGTCTTCAATTTTCCAGACTATGTGTTTGCTGGGTTCAAGACACAGTGGGCCTTGAAGGAAACTTTGGCACAAACAGGCTTTTAGAAACCAGTTAACCCTTGCCATTCCCTTGGACCATTATTTTAATCCATATGTACTTTACCTACAAGCCAGCTCCTAAAATCAAACCTCTAAATCAGTGTTTCCCAACCAGTGTGCCACGGTCAGACAGACAGATGGGGGGTGGGCACATGGCTCCAGTCAATGATTTACATCTGCACAGTCTTCAGCTGCAATACTCCCCACACACACTCCATGCTCAGCTGCTCATCATGCCCAGTCTGTGCCTGGCTTCTCACTCCCACCTTCCCCCCATGCTCCGCATTTGGCCAGCATGCCATTGGATGGGAGAGGCCCGGTAAGTATGCTGCCAGAACCAAAAAGTTGGGAAATGCTGCTCTAAATATAATTTTCTAGCCATCATCTATCTGCAGCTTATCTTGGGATACCCATGTGTTCAAGGCAACAAGGCTCTCCTGGACCCAGGTGGTGAAGCATAGGAATAAAAGCCTATAATCTGAACAACCCTGGAATAAGATTGCATATTTTTAATTTATACTGGACACATCTACACATGAATTAATGTGCTTTAGTTAATGTGCATTAAATCTAGCACCTATGGGAGTTTTTACATGTGCTCTGGGGTTTGAAGGAAGGGGCTTTAATTAGAGCTCCAAGAGCTGCTCTAATTAAAGCACCTGGAGCATCTCATGTATCAGTACCCCTGCACTTAAAAATGTCAGGAGGGATACTTTATCTAAAGCTCATTGAACAAGAATTAATTAAAGTACCCCTGCCAACATTTTTAAGTGTGGGGGCACTGATACACAAGATGTGGAGGCTGACTGGAGTGCACTAATTAGTACACTCCAGCAGACTTGAGTAATCGAGTCTGCTCCAACATCCTGTATTACAGTACATCACAGGAGCCTCCTGGAACATGTACAGGCACCCACCATTGTGAGACATTAAGAAAATGCACATTAGCCTGTCTTAATACACATTAGCTAAAGATCACATGGCATTTTTACATGTGCTTTGGAACTCAGCATTAGGCACCTTCATTAGTGAGCTGCACTAATTAAAAGCAGCCACATGTCACGTGTATCAGAATTCTTATGCATCTCAGTGCTGAAAAAATGATGGCAGGTCACTTTGAACTGAAGTTCATTGAACGTGTTTTATTTCAAAGTACCGCGCCACCACTTCTTCAGTGTGGGGACACACGGGGATGCTGATACACATGATGTGCAAGGCTGTCAGAGTACTTCAATGTATGTGCTCCAGCAGACTTGATATACATCAGAGCAGACTCCCTGCATGCCTATAGGAGCCCACAGTTTTTAAGTGATGCTTAATGAGCATTAGCCTATTTTAATGCACATTAACTAAATAACTATTTTAGTGACTCTTTAATGCACATTCAAATAGGCTAGTGTGCATTAAAGTGCATGTGTAGACACACCCACTGATGTATAAAGGCAGAGTAAATTACACCAGAGTATGTTGTCATCTGTTCACATCCTACATTTTAGAGCTTAGACCTGAAAAATCTCCTGGGTTCTGTTGGTAGAATCCAGGCTCCAGAATTTTGTCAAAAGAATACCTGCAAGGTATAGTTCAAGCCACACTGAAGACTTGTTCCATTTGAGAAATGGAGTTGGTAGGTACAAGCCCAAACACCGTGGTTAACTAGACCATCTGAGTTCCTGAGGTGAATTTTATTAATAGTAAGAGCCCAGACTGATGATGGACTGAGGCTTTTTAATGTACGTTTGTTAATCTAAGGAAGGGTTTGGTCTAGGATCTGAGCTGGATTTGAAACCGATTCTTACTGTTCTCAAACTCATGGGCTACCAGTTCTAAAACTCTCAAAGTAAGGGATTTCACTGGAAATGCCTGCAAATCTATTGTTTCCAAGAGTTTGAGTTTTTATTTATATTCAAATAATATTCAGTGGGACAAATTTAGACCTAGTTTAAAGGGCTATAGCTCCCTCACTGACCTCAGTGCTATTTATACCAGCCCTGGATTTCACCCAGTGAGTCCACATACATGTCACCAAAATGAGATTATATGGGCAGAAACTTGAAGTCAGGTACGGCATTCACAGTTCATCAGTTTTCTGCCATTTGCGTTAGACAATATCAATTGCTAGATTCCACCCAACCCCTAAGCTCATTTCTGTAATATTTACATTGTCAATTTGTCCACAACACTGGTGCACTAGAGCATAACTCCCAGAACTAGCAGTTACTGTACACTGAAAATTGCATATTTTTTTCATTCTGGCACTTAACAGGCAATACTATTACACACAAAAGCAAGAGCATTTTAGTAAACAAGTGGTTTAAAATAAATGCTGTGCTAAAAAAATATATGCCCTAACCAAATTTTTCACTCAAAGGGATTTTCATTTTTTTCCCCTGAGGAAATGAGGTAGGTGTAGCAGAGCAAAAGAATATTAGAAAAAAATCTTTAGAATGATGTGCAGACACAAATTTGTCTTGGAATAAAAGACAATCAAGAAAATAACACAGGTCAAATTCTTATTTGTTTGACCCGAGGAATTAAAAATATATATAGAGGTAGTCCTAAGATTCTAATATTTACCTCTGTTTAATATAGGTTACTTTTTTCATTTAGAACAAACTATACTCAAAAATTTGTGTGATTAATGCATTGATTTAGCTTCCCAATGTGCATTGCTGCTAGGCAGATTCAGATATTATTTATTTTTATTAGTTTATAATATGTCAATTTTTCTTGCTTATCTGTCAGCTCCCACAAAAATACATAAATCAAAAATATAGCAATGTGGACACTAACAAGGCATAATTATTGTAGGGTCTGTCCCCTTTTAAAGAAAAATACAATTACCTACCAGTATGTTGCTGGGATTAGGTCAGAATTTGCATAATACTGACTCATATTTTCTTAACAATTTTAACATCAGACAACAGGTTTTGCAAATCTATATTCCCTTCCTGTTTTTCAGTTTTATTTTTCAGGCTAAAATAATAAGAAGCTCAGTCAAAACAAGATAATTATTGCAGTCTATCCCCACAGAAAACTTTAATTACTCCATGGCATGTTTCTAGGATTAGGTCAGATTTTTATAAGGCTGATATTTTTTAAATAACAATAGGCAATTAAGTCTGCCAAACTATAATTTATTACAGCTTAAATTTATTCATTTTTCCACAGATAAATATTTAATAGAAAATAACTCAATCACTGAAGGAGATTAGAGAAGAATTTTACTCCAGTATAATCTTAGAAAAACAGCAGACAGTTTTCTGTTCTTGGCTGTAATACTGAATAGCTTTGAGTTAAATGACAAGATGAAAATAGTGGAAATTTTTAACTTCAGTAAAATAATAGCTTCTAATATAGGGGATTATGAAACCCCCAGTAGCAGAATACGTAACAAATAGATCCCTCCTGAAATACTGAAAACTAGGGTTGGGATCTAGGGTTAAATAACCGTGATATATTTATAGAGGGCAAGGGATCACCATAAAATAAAGCAGCAAATAGTAAAGAAGTCAATGTAAAAGAGAGGCCAGGGATTTAGGGTATAGAGATCATAAATTTTCATCGATATAAACAGTCCATGTACCTCAGGAGCTGAGGTTTAGCCATAATTTCAGGTCTGACCTATAGGCTATTGGTGTTCACAGTGCATGCACGATCAAGATGCCATCTGAGGAGCTGAAAAAATGTTTCAGATTTGTGTGATTTACTCATTTAATCATCCCCAAATCCACCCCAAACACAACAGTACTGTGTTGAATATCAGTACTTGAGAGCATTTTATTGTCCCACTAAATTATATTTAATTCTTACTATAACATCTCATATAAACAAGAATAGTGAATGATTTCTTTCTCAGTGTGTTCTTCGGGGGGCGGGGGGGAGAGAAAAGATTGTTACATGGAATGCATAGATCTGCAGAAGGTCACCTTTTCTGTATCCCTCAGATCTCCAAAACATATAGTGATACTTTCAATTGTGATTAATGGTTTTCTTTTTCCTGCTTTAAGGTGATATCTTCTCATTATAAAGTCATAATTATAAAACGACCACAGAGAACCATTTGAGGCTTTTAGCTTTTTACTAATTGCCCTTAAAGAGAATTCTAAATGATTTCCAAATGACTTAAATGATTTGGCTAAAGAGCTTGCATCTTATTTCTGTTGGTTTGAGTTGAAAACATTGTGTTAGCCCTAAATGAGTTTTTTGTTCTCCTCTAATGGGTAGACCAGAGCATGCAAAGCAGCCTCCCCACAAAGGCTTAAATGGGTTTTGGATCAGATCCTTTTTTAGACAGCTATTTTTTTAAAACACAGTTTGCCACATTATGATATGTGGCATTACTGCGGTATTTACAATACTTAGAGTGGGGAATACTGCAAATACCATGGTAAAAGTAACTACTGCTTGTGGTAAATATCTAGTCAGAAGAGTTAGGGAAGAGATGACTTCAAGGGTGGAAAGCATCTTGCTTTGATGTTAAGAACTGCTGGCTGAGGAGTTTCTAATTCTGAATGTAGTCCTATAATTCTTCTGGAGGAGAGAAATTCTTCTTCATGTCAACAGTCACGTTCATTACAGACCAGTTGGGTAAGAATGACTTACCCTGAGTAAAGTCTTTTGGGGACGAGCAGAGCTCACCCATGAATCAGCCTCCCAAATATTGTTGCTCATAATACCTAAATTTTTTCTAAATTGTTGAGTGAGTAAAACTCTTGTCTTCTATCAGTCCTAATGATGTGAAGGAATTACTTTTAAAAGAGGAGCGTTTCATGCAAAACCTTTTTTTCAAATAGGAAAATATCAGAAGAGACGTCAAAGAGAGGGCTTTGGTGCTTGAGACTGATCAGCACGGCTTGTGTCTTCAGCCACTAGGTTGCACTGTTGTATAGAGAACGAGCCATCTGTTTTGCAGTGCTGCATAAGAATGGTTTCATGCTGTTCAGAATCTTGTAAATACTGTTTTACAGTTTTCACTAACAACAGAAGTGTATGAGATCAAGAGGGAAAGACTGGCATTTGGAAACCCTTGCTTTTCCTCAAAGGCAGGCCCAGGTCCTGGTTTTAGTTAGGTTTTTTTGTTCTGTATAAGGTGCCCTGGAGATAACAACTACATTTTGGAACTGGATACTTTTGGGGGAGGGAGAAGGGTGGTAGGACCAAACTGTGCCCCTGGGAGGATTCTTGACTTGACACAAGAATTCATAGGGAATCTTCCAAAGCTATCATGGACCCTTTTACAAACACGTGCTTCCTCTTCCCTCTCTGATTTGGCACTGTTCAGTGGCTCAGACAATAGACAAGTACCACATCAATTACTTCCCTATGTATATTACACACACTAAGTAATCACAAACACTGTATACTGTTCACGTGTGAACGATTAATTACAGTTATATTATTTAGTCATTTTTTCCACTCCCATTGTCCAAAGTAAATTTTTCTTCAAATGTAATGTGGTTTTAATTTGGGAAGCAGGGCTTCTTTAACCTATTTGACATTATGCAAACCATCTTAAAGGAGGTTTCATGCTATTTTCACTCTGTCTGCTAACATAGCTCCCTGCCCGAATGTGAGCTGTGTTTTATCAAGCAAATTACTTACAGAGGATTTTGTTCAAAAAGACTGCGGGCTCGTTTCTTACCCATATTTACTCAGCTCTAGTGTAAATCTTTTTGTATTTTGCTGCATGGATTAGCACCTCTCTCATCCTCCCTCTACCCCTCTCTTTACGGGTAGTAAGTTGAGAAAATGATAATAAGGAGCAGAACTAGTGGCTCCCTCCATACCAAAGCTCTGGGAGGGAATAGGTCATCCCAGAGGACCTGAGTCTGCAACTGGTTAGTTTAGTTGGCCTGCTGTAAATCTTACATTTGGGAACTATCTGACTTAGGTTTTGAATCTTCCAGTAACAACTTTTCTGCCTGCTAATTAAATTTCTTACTGCTTCAGCATTGGGGAAGACAAGCAACTTCCCCCTTAAGAGAGCCACCTAGACAAAAATAAACTCCATTGATTACATAAGGAAGCCTTGCATACAGTTAACCTATTAGTGGATCCCGGTGCTATGCAGTGGGCATGAAAAGTATGATCTGTGGGGAAAAAAAAGGAGACACCTGATTGCATGGAACAATTTTATCAGCTAGTTTTTTAATTTGGGACCGGGAGACTTTCGGCCACTGATCAAATTCATCTGGCTGAGGAGCCTATTCTTGTTATTAACATGTATAATAATCATTATTGTCATAGCATTGTAGGTGTGCAGAGCACTGAATTGCAGCAAACACTACAGGCGAACAAATAGTGTAAATGCTTTGCCATATTTCACCTGCATTTTTAAATGCTTTCACTTTGGCCATACCCTTGCTTGTGTTTGCTTTCCATAAGCATTGTACAATCAAGTTCTAGTACACAGAGTTTCACAAAAGACATTTTGGAAGTCATAGTGACAAGTTCTCGTGAAAACCCACACTTAAATTAACACGCTGGAAATTAAAATAATGCTGGAAGTACCCTTGCACTCATTCAGTTGGGAGACAACACTTTTGTGACCCACCTTACCAATTGCAACCAACAACTGGAAGTAGAAAGGCGACTAGACATAGAAAGTGTTTTGTGACCAATCCACAGTTCTAAACATTTACACATAAATATTTGCTTAATTTGCCTTTTTTATTAAAAAAAAAAAGCAGCACAATCTGCCTGAAGAATATAATAAAGCTGTACATTATGAAGAGGTAAAAGGCATGGCTAGCTACCTCACTGATTATGAAGATTCAATTGTAATAAAACCACATGTACAAGAGTGGTTAGGCCGGTCTAAAAGTATGTTATGTCTAAAATGTCTAACGTGTGTTATTCACAGTCTAAAAGTGTGTTATGTCCCACGCAAGCAACACAAAGAAAAGAGAGTGGGATTGCATTTGGGCAGTTTCTGAATGGATTAAGGATTTGAGCCCTGATCCTGAAAAGACTCTATTTCAGAAAGGCTCCATGCCTCCATTGAGTCTGCCTATATAGCTCCCTTTGTACTAACAAGGCCTCAGTTTTAAATGAACTCTGTGATTGATGGAATGGCTGTCTTGAGCTGTTCATCTACATTATATTGTAAGTATCTCAGTGTATTCATCCTTTGTGTTTTAAAAGCACTATATGTGAAATAATCATCTGTATTTTCCTTAACTTGTAATATACACCAAGCAGCTTCTGGATTCTGTGTACACATTAAATGACTATTTTTCTTTCTGCTGCTGTTTTTCAAAGAAAAATGGGCACCTTAAAGCAGGACACATTGTGATGGTGCTGCCATATTTATATTTGAGTACTTTTTACATAATATAAACTGAAACAGAAGAGCACATGTGTTCACAGCATCCCTTGCTTAGGTCTCACTCAGGATATTGTGGCAGTGTCTTTGTTTGTATATTGCTGTGTTTCTGTGGGAAGACCATTGGGGGAATATTCTACAGCAAAGAGACAGCTGTATATCGGTGAATTAGTGTGGTTTAAACCTTGTATTTTTTCTTTTTGCACTTAGAGCAAATGATGGAGGGACTGTGTTTACACCATAACATCATATGCACGTATGTTTGTGTGTGTCTGTTCAATTCACATACACGGCATAATATGTGGCATACAAACATGGCATAATTGCTCAAATACAGTCATCTGCACACATACATACACATATACAAACACAAGGAAACAAAATTTAGTTGCTTCTATAATCGTTAAGGTGAACTGATCTGGCGCAGGAGAGACCTTTGCCATTCTGTGAAGGTTTAGAATTCATTCTTATTGACCTTTAAAGGCAAATACAGTATCAAGAGTACAGGGAGAGCAGATCTCTCCAGAGCATAGGATTGCTGTTAGGTTGGACAACTACTATGTTTAGCATTAAACATTGCTTTTACATATCAGTCAAATGTCCATTTGTGAAATGTGGATGCCGGATGTACACAGCTAATTACACTGCAATTACTGCAGCTGATCATGAACCTCTCCCCCACTTTCTGATCTCCTTCATATAATTTCCCCTGGCTCTAGCCAGCCTGTATTTATTATAGTAACTCTCTCCCTATGTTTCTCTCTCTCTCTCTCTCTTTCATTCTCTTTTCACAGGAACAATAAGCTGACTGATGGTTAGAAAATTAGCCCAGGGAACTCTCTCTCTTTTTGCACTATCTCTTTCTCACTCTCTCCCTACTCCTGTTAGACTGGTGAGAAAATTTAACCTGTGACTCTGCCATACACTCATCATTACAGCCCCATATTTCAGTCTCATTTTTCAGACTCTGAGATGTCTGTAAGGATGGCACGGCAGGTTCTCATTAGAATTCAAGGGGGTACAAATATGTGTATAGAGAACTGTGTATATTATGCATACAAAGTTATTGTTCAAAAGATTTCTGCCATCTATTCCCTTGTAACACCTCAGTACTTGAAATACAGTACTGTAACTTGCCTGTACCAATCAGAGAATTGAGCGATCATAATGTCCTGCTTACATCTAAGCAAAAAATATTTCAACTGTCGCATCAACTGAGTAAATCCCATTTTATTGAATATACTCAGAATATAAAAATGATAAATGCTAACAATTACATGTGAGTCGTGTGTTTGCAGGGCTTTCAAGTCTGAGCTTAGAGGACTCTATGAACCCGAGATATCATGTCACTCTACAGTCTGTATAGGAAAGAAGCATATAGGAAGGTTCATGTAATTATGTAATTAACCCTTTCCAGGAAGGCCAGCCAAAGGAATGCTCTCTGCGCCCAATGTATAATTGGTAAACCTACAGCATCTAGATATTTATTCTGTTTTCACATAATCCGTAACATAAATGTTACAGTCTCAGAAATTCCTCCTGCAGCTGTTGCTCAAGTCCACCAGTGGCATTTAAAAGCATCTCCCTAATTTCACCTTCTGCCTGACAGATGAGCAGCTGCAGAGTCAGTGGTCCCATCTCTCTGTAGACTGGCAATAACGATGCTGCATTGGTTTACAGTTGGTTCAGTTTTGGAAGGCCACCATAAGAGCTAGAGCTTTTTATTTATATTTTGGTGAAAGCCTATATTCTGCACTCACCAAAAAAGTAAGTGGACAAGTGGGCTCCTCTGCTTATGCACATGTGCATGTTATGTGATCCTGTAATTTACATCTGGGTGGGTTTGGACAGCCAGGCAAAGGCCTTGACACTGATGTTGGTCTGAGCTCAGAAAGAACCTGATTTACACTGAAGCAGAAGCTCCTTCTTCTCCTGCTTTGGTATGGCTATACATTTCACTTTTCCTCCAAATCCTTAAGTATACTCCATTCTAAATTTGCTCCCAGATTTACTTTTGGAGACAGGGGTTGTCTACACCCTCTCTGAAGATGGAAGCCCACTCTTCAGGGAATTCTTTAGAGAGTGCCAAGAAACACTCATGCATCCAATACCATAACTCTCTTATAATATGGAGCCCATGTTTATTAACAAAAGCTTGTCAAGCAAAGAAATTATTTTCTTACTTCACATGTTTTATAACAAATGTCCCTCAAATGATTAGCAAGCCCATAAATGATCACACTGGTCCTGAAATAGGTATAGTCCAGTACACTATCCACACCTCATGTCTCGTGTTCTGTACCAATTGAGGCACAAGAAGAGTTAGCCTGTTGATGGGAACTTGAATGTTGGAAGCCAGGCTGGAGGAGATGGTGAGAGAAGCAGGGTGCCCACTAATGAGTAATAGAAAGCTGGAAACATGCTACAGTTTTCACTTTCCGGTGATGATGGACACATCTTTTTTATTAATAGTTACATGTGAGTTAACAGCATCCCCCTTGCTGATGCCCCTTCCACACACTAACGTTCTCTGCCAATGAATATAAATGACTAATCTAATCAGTTTCCCTTAACCACCTCAACATCTCTTATCTCAAAATTGAAATGCCTCCAGCCAAATTTATTTCAGTGCTGACCTCTCCCCCCTGACATAGCTTATTTTGAATCTTAATGCACCTTTTCTTGTGGCTTTTATTTATAGGTTTCATTTTCTATTGAATTCCACCCTACATATTCCACCTCACACAAATTAATGAATCCCCCATTCCCCACCCCCCTCATGGAAAGTAGGGAAGAATTATCATCCACATTTTAAAGGTAGAAACTGAGGTACAGAGAAGGGTCAGGACACAGGAAATCTGGAACACAACCCAAATCTGAAGAATCCTAGTCCAGTGCATGAACCACAGAGCACATTGTCATTGCTTTCTGATGCTTCTCTGATTTGGAAGTAGGCATGGGATATTACTGAACACAGGCTTATGGGGAAGAGCTTGTAGGGGGAAACACAATGGAGTCAAAGATGTTCTGATCTTTAAGGTCATATACAATAAGGAATTAAAGTAAGAAAGCCTGCATGCAACTAAGAGAGAAACATAAAGTGATCCTGGTTGAAGTGCCCCCATTTTAAGAAGGAAGAATGTATGGAACTTTTGCTTAGACAAGGGGGATTTTTACCAAAATAAAGGTGGATCCAGATGTTTGCCTGACTAAAGATAGAAATACATGGACACATGTAGAATAACCTTGAAATATCTGATGGGGATCTTGCGATAAAAGGTGTTAGCGAGTGCAGTGGATGAAAGGCATTAATTATTTTCCCTGTAAACTAGACGCTGTCAAATTATGTGCATTATTCTATACACTAACGTATATTAACAAAGTTACTTTTATCAAGCAACCTTGTAATCTCATAAAAGGCCAATATCAGATTAGTTTGAAAAGACCTGTTTTTCATAAAACCATGTTGATTGGCTTCAATTATGCTGACATCTTTTAATTCTTTACTGATTGCATCCTATATCAGCATTTCCATGTTTTTGACCAGGATTGATGTCAGGTTAACCAGTCCATGCCTGCTGATGATACTTCAGTTTTGCTTGAAAATGTTGCTGAGCTCTAAGAAAACCTCCTTTTGAAAGGGAAAAAACATGTTCTGATGCTTATTATAAATGAAAAATGCAGATTCACAATACAAAATATAGAGTATTTCTCATTTTGGGAAGCCACTCATTCTAGATTTAGTTATATATGCATCACAAATATAATCTAACTAATGAAGATACTGTTCTAATGAACTGGAGGATAAAAAATGCAAAAGGAGAGTTGCAATCCTTTTTCAGAGCACAGCCATCTTTTCAGGCACATATTCAGAACGCTCATTCAGAAAAGATGCATTTATAACATCATATGGAAGAGCCTTGGCAATAATAACATCTCAATTGCCAGAATATACTTACAATGGGTGGGTGGATGGGTGGCTCTGGCTCTGAACACTCAATTAAGTGCATTTTTTCTTACACAGTCCCTGTGGTACATTAAGTTTTACTGATATCTAATAGCTTCAACATCTCTAAGGGAACTGGCCTTGATTTTATTAACCTACAAGATTGAAGAACAAAAGGCATATATTGCTGACAGGTTAGAAATTCCTTAACAAAGGTATCTTAATGACTTTCTTCTTTCCCTTAGTATTTCCTGCAGTAACCTACACTGCTCAGTCAGAGGGATATTATTTTTGGACTCGGTAATTTTCCATGAAGGATGTTTTGTTAGTTTGTACGTCTTTTATGTCATGAAAATTTGAACAGGAAGTTGTTGATTGTGTTAAAGGTTAGAACCTTTCCTTCCCTTTTGTAAAATCATTTGTCTGTCTGCCTTGCTCCTTCTCTCTGTCAGAGTGACTATTAAAGCTAAAGTAGTGTGTGGTGATACATATGTGATAACCAACAACTTTGGCCTAAGAGCTTATCAGTTAATGGTGTCAAATGCTATCTAATAATCAATATTGCTGCTCTTGTGTTATGTTCACATGCTTCTAGAGGTGTGACTGTTTGTTTACAGAAGTACTTCTGTTTTCTATCTTTTCACCTCTTAGTGGTTGTCAGCCTTAGTATCTGTGTCTTTCAGTAAGCTCCCTTAAAACCTGTCTACAGTTATTTGAAGAAACCTGAAGCTTTTAAGGATTGCCTTAGTCCTAAGAGGCTACGGATGCTGTCACAGATGCAGGAGAATCTATACAATGACAAAATCATGAACCATACCCCAACCCTGTGGATTAGGCATTTGTAGAACAGAAGAATGAGAGTCTATGTAACTGAGGCCCCTGTTTTATTTAGATCTTAGTAAGCACAACTGTACCATAGTAAAAGTTAGAATGTGTTCTGGACTATTTTGTGCATGGAAATGGCATGGCAATGTTTATTGTGATCTGTAATGCAATCTCTTATGTACAGCTAGCTGATCATCAGTCCCTTAATAGGTAATAGTTTCAGGTACGGTCCCAGACTTTGGGTCTCTCTCTCTTTCTCTCTCCTATTTTGCATGTGTTTAAGGTTATAGTTTCTCATTTATTTTAAATTTTCTTTCTCATTCTCCTTGTTCTTGTGTGAAAACCTCATAAAAACAAGAAGGTTGAGTGAGGAAGAAACAGTGGAATAAGATGTGCTTGCAAAATCTTAAATTACAGAAATAATTTTCTGAGTTGAAGTGATTTTAAGCCCCTATTCTCCATTGCGTTGAGACTGCCCATCTGGATGAGCCCCGTGAGATTCAGTGGGGTTCTGCTCAGCGAGATGGCCTGCTGCACAAGGCAGGTCTGAAGCTTCCTGTAAGCAGGAACAGTAGGTAAAACTATCAGTGAGGGAAGTGATTAAGTTGACATTAGCCCTTAACAGTGTAGTTGACAGATTATGAAATGATACAGGGACTGTTTGAATGCAAAAATACAATTGTGTCGTATTGGTCTGTTGCTGATCTTTACATTTTTGAGGGTAAGACAGCCATCTATTTTGTATTTTAAAGGGCATCTCTTATTTGGTTCCTGCTGTACCACAGCCCACATCTAGCATGGATCTACTAAGAAACATTTAAACAGATTAAGAGTAAATTTTGAGGGCACCATGCATATTATTTACCTACAAAAAACCATACAAATTTGTCCCATAAATAAAGCACTGTATCCAGCATCCCGAAAATAAGTGTTGACTTATTTGCTCATAGCTGTCCTTTGTTTCCTTGAAACGTGCAGGAGTTGTTGCTTAGATCTGAGTGTTAAGTCCCAAACTGAATACCACTCCCTCACCCCCAGAGGAGCCACTGACATTGGTAGGCATTAACTTAATGAGCCTTGTTCTTTTCCCTGGCTGAACTCCAGAACAAAGCTGTTAGCTCAGGACACACTTTCAGCTCATGTGGCCATGTTAAATTCCTTCCCTAGCTGACAACGAGAACCTACTTCTCATGTTGGGATGTCAATACAGTTCTCAGGTTGGTATAATCAGTAACTCTGTGTTTCTTTGGGATGAGGGCATTCTTGGGTACCAGCATGATGCTTGTGTGGCTGTTACTGAAGTGAAAGAACATGCTCCAGTATAATAAGTGTTTGCTCTGCAGCAGGATAAACCAACAGACTCCTAGAGTTTCTTTGGGCTAACAGCTGCAGATAAACTGCTTTTTGCTTTCTTCCAGGCACACTCACTGTAACAGATCTATGTCTATGCACACATACTTGTGTAATTAATGTGATTCTATTGTAGAACTGCTCTCTGTTTAGTTTGTAGCTTGACATATTTGTCTTTGGTGAGACAAAAATTAACTAAAAAACAACATGAGATGCAAGGATTTCTTAGGGTGATACCTTTTATTGGACCCATTCTGTAGTTGGGATAAAAATAGATAAGTCTCAAATGCAAGATGGTCTTCCTCAGGTCAAAAATCATCTCATTAACTAGTATATTCTAATTATCTCCATCTGCTAAATTTTGTCTGGCCCTGCCCTCACTAAAGTCAGTTTAAATTTTGCCATTCATTTGAATGGGAGAAAAATTGGGCCTTCCCTGTAGACAAATTGGAGAGAGTCCAGCAGAGGGCAACAAAAATGGTAAGGGGGCTGAGGCACATGACTTATGAGGCCAGGCTGAGGGAACTGGGCTTATTTAGTCTGGAGAACAGAAGACTGAGGGGGAATTTAATAGCAGCCTTCAACTACCTGAAGCGGGGGTCAAAAGAGGATGGAGCTAGACTGTTCTCAGTGGTGGCAGATGACAGAACAAGGAGCAATGGTTTCAGGTTGCAGCGAGGGAAGTTTAGATGCGATATTAGGAAGAATCTTCTCACTAGGAGGGTAGTAAAACACTGGAACAGGCTACCCAGAGAGGTGGTAGAAGCTCCTTCCCTGGAAGCTTTAAAGACCCGGCTAGACAAAGCTTTGGCTGGGTTGATCTAGTTGGAGATGGTCCTGCTTTGAGCAGGGGATTGAATTAGATGACCGCCTGAGGTCCCTTCCAGCCCTATTTTCCATGATTTCTATGATATTCACTTTTACAGGTAGGATATAATACTAAGTAAGTAACTCTGGTGCATACAAACTCAGGTCAAGAGTGTCTGAAGAGTTTTCAGCTACATAATAATTAGCCCAAACCTAACCCTTTCTCTGAACCACCCGAACTCAACCCATTTCTGCGATCACTTAAGGAATACTCCTGTAGAATTTAATAGAAAATGGTAACAGTGCAATAGGTTTTCAAATTAGTCCATGGAATTTAAAAGAGGATCACATGTGCAGCTGTTATAGAATCCACTGGAATGGATTAAAATGTATAGAAAACATAAGTTTCTCTTAAAATCCACCCTGTTGGGTTTCCAGGGTAATTTCTATGGAATCTAACACCCCAGTGAGTTCTGCATCACTCCCTTGTGTGTTTTGACTCTTCTTGGCTTACACTCTCAGGTTTCGAAGTTAGTTTTACTGTTCTACTGGATGCTAGCAGATCTGTTTTGAAGCCATAGCTACATATTTTTAAAACGTGCGTGCTCATGAACTGGTTTATGTAGCTGAAAATCACAAGTGTGCATACAACGTTTTTCCTGTAGTATACAAAACATTTTACTGACTCTTCCTTGTCCAAATGAAAGGAAGTACTGGAAATCAGTTTACTAATCTAACTTTTGGCGTGTTTATCCAAACTAATCTATGCAAAGCTTCAGAGGTTCTCATATTCCTCTACCAATTACATTAAGAAAAAGTTGATCTTAAAAAAAAACCTCAACCCTTTTCACAATCTGAAACTTCTGATTAAAAAGTCTGTCCTACTCTCTGATTCCATGTTCCATAGTCTAACGAAAGCCTAAAACAAATCTGCAACCACCAATAGGCCTCCTAGCCTTCTATTTTCTTCTCTTACTCTGTAATCTATATCTTGGGTAAGTCATTACAATGTATAGCAGCCAGGGAGAAAAGTATGGGAAGAAAAACATTTCAATGCAATTTCCTCCCAAAAAATTATTACACGTTTGAGAAGATGATAAAAAAAACCAAACTTCTGGGGTGGAACCCCAAACAAACTGAAATTTGGTTTGTTTCAGGTTTCTTTATCAACTGTAAAATATTGAACCTCAGTTCATTAAAACATGTTCTTCAGGTTACTTTTCTGCAAAACTTAGGCCAATTTTCATGAGAATCTGGGCCCAATTTTGAGCAGTTTATGGGCTGATTTGAACATAAACCAGATAATGCTCAGTGGATTTGGCTGAAATCCACTTTGAACTTTTAAGTGAGTTTGAACCTAAAAGTGAAATTTTGGAAGTGTGGTCCCAAGAATTGAAACCAAAGAAAAGGTTAGCAAAATATTCTAAACTGAATCTGCAGCATTTCAAGAATCCGTTGTTAACATCCAAAGGAGAATTAAATGGAGTTTTAAAAACACTGACATTTTATTTCAGTTAGAATTGTCTTTGCCATTGCAAATAAGCAGAATGGCAAGTGCAACAGGCAACTTGTGGAACACAATAAAGTTACTTACAATAATATCCAGTATAATTGAATAGCATTGTAAACCTTTGAGGGTGGGATTTTCATAAATTCTCAGCATTGGCTTAACTCAGATGTCTTTGAAATCAATAGGAATTTTACCATTGATTTCATTGGAAACAGAGCTGGGCTGGTGCCTAGCATTTCTGAGAATCCTGTTCACGATGCACAAAAGGTATTTTTTTTGTTCTAGCCATTGCTGGCCAGCTTCTGCAAGAATATTATGAAGCAGTGGTAACTGCTTCATAGTTAAGGCTGAGACTAGTTTCCACTATAAACATAATTTGTGATCCTTACCTCCACTGCTGTTCACAAGAAAGTCATCACTCCTTATGACACTGTGTATGCTGTTTCCATCCTTGGGAAGAGTTTTCTGAGAACTTTGGTAAAAATCAGAGAAGGAGCTTTAAAGTAATGATACCTGATCTTTGAGTTCAGCTGGGCTGAGCTTAATCTTTGCATCATTAGCCGAAAAAGTTGACTAGATCATTATCTCTCTGACCAAGAACTCTCAGATTAGTCACTCTCATTGGAGTCTTTACAAGCAGGTTCTTCTACTTGATTTCTTTGATAAAGCTGGATAGTGACTGGGAAAGGTGTTCAAATTTGCCTTTCTGTTATGCTAGTCCAACTTGCCATTGATAATTTTTTTCTTTTCTTTTTCAGGATGCCAGGCTCTTTCTAATTGTTTTCTTTTTCTGCCACATTCTTTTCCTGCTAGTGCTCATTTCTGATATTGATACTTTTCTTCCCCTCTTCTGTCTAATGATGTTCATGTCAAAGCAGACCACCTTTCAAAGCTACCCATGAATGAATTGGGGGAGGGTGGAAGCCAGCTGCAGTTAATCTTTGAAACACTGAAATATAGAATTTCTGAGTATGAGTATAATGGCAATTGGCCAATTAAGAGTGAGCCAGCAGCATTTGGTGTAAGGTAGACGCTGTGCTTTGTATCAGAGAGTGGAGGCTTCACAGCTTACCACCATAATTGCACCACTCTTTTTATTGCCTCTTCTGAGCCACTGCTTCTGGCCTCATTTCTAGCTTAAAGAACAAGGTTTAGCATCCTGTGCATTTATGTTTCCTTCAAAATATTCTTAATAGGATACTCTCATTCATAAGTATGGTTGTTTTGTTATCGAAATGATCACAGGGTCATATCCCATACTTTCTATGTCTAAAATGAACATATGAAAAAGGAAGAACTTCTGTTCAAATGCAGTTCCTGTACTGTGGAACAGAAGGGCCCATGGGTCCTATAAGGTCTATGTACTGTTAATATACAAGATTACCAGCTGAATGTATTCTCCCTAAATAGTAATAAGTTCATAGTT
This sequence comes from Crocodylus porosus, assembly GCF_001723895.1. Taxonomy (NCBI): domain Eukaryota; kingdom Metazoa; phylum Chordata; order Crocodylia; family Crocodylidae; genus Crocodylus; species Crocodylus porosus. Next base: position 218,568,471 of record NW_017728886.1, on the reverse strand, counting down.
TTGTCCTGTTTGAATGATGTAAAAGGTGCATCTACAGAAAACCTGCATAATTTTACTGTTATTTGTATTATAGTAATTGGGATTGGGGACCCATTCTTCTAAGCACTGCAGAAATACAAGGTACCTATACGTGTGCAGCAAGGCTGCTCTGTGTCAAAGCAGACTTGATTAATTGAGTCTGCTGGAGCATGTTAATCACTGTACTGCAGCAGACACCAGCATCACATGTATCAATGTCCCCACACAAAGGCTTTTTAACTAAAGCGTCTTCAATGAGCTTTAGTTAAACCACTTCCACCACCGTGTTTAAGTATGGGGATGCTAATACACAAGATGGTCCAGGCACTTTAATTAGAGCAGCCACCCCCACCCCCCGCCACTTGCAGATAAAGTGTATAAACACCTACAGGCCTTGTCATGACCTGATCGCAATTTAAAGCCCAATCCTGCAGTTATAGTCATCTGGCTAAATCAGTGTCTATATAGAGCTCCACTGAGATCAATGGGGGACTACACAAGCAGTATTAGAGGGCTGGATATGCATCTTATCTGGAACTCTTTAGGAATAACAAATTTTTCATCTATTCAGGCAGTTGGATGACCCTTATGTTCACTTCTAACCTTATGATTCTCTGAATATGTGGATCTAAACTGAAGCAGGAGACACCAAAGTAGTGTATCAAATAACAGGAGGAAAGTAAGATGAGAAGGCAAGCATCCCAGTAATAAGATCATATGGTTTAAAGGTATGTCATTTGGCTTTGTGCCTGGCTTGATGGTTTTAAAGCATTTTAAAATGATAAAAGTTAAATTAAAATGCAGCTATCTCTGCAGGCTGCTCATCCTAGGCCATTCTGCATGAGTGGTTTTCTTGAGAGTGTTACTGTAGAAGTGGGAACTTCTGTCAACATTTGAAAGAGGGAACCAGAAGCTTAGTTGGGAAGTTCTGGGTAGCAGTGGTACACGGAGCAGTGGCCATGGCTGGGTCATTGCCATTCGCAATGGCACTGGGCTGGCAACAGCAGCAGCTGCAAATGTTATGCTCCACCTCAGTCTGTGTCCAGGGCTGGTACTCATTCCCAGCCTGCCAGCTTCCCCAGTTACTAACGAAAGGAGTAATAGTGGCTGTACAGGCTGGTTCTGGGAAGGCCTTCCACTTACAGGGGAATATAGGGAGACCATTTCTGCAAGGAGTTTATCTCTGAGTCTGGTGTTACTAACAAAGAGCAGAGGTCAGGAATTGATGCAGTGAGAGATGAGCAAATACGTGTAAACAGGTGTTAAAAAAAAGAACAGAAACTTCCTCTGAAAACTGAAGAGCAGAGCTTCCTGTCTTACTCCCGGCAGTAAGAGGAGAGCAGTACATACATAGCTCTCTCTCCTCTTTGGCTGGTTCCACATCATGTTTCAGTCTATTCTTACCTTTCTGTAATCTCAGGCAGGTAGGTAAATGGAGCAGCCAATTGTTTTACTTAACCTGGTTTTCTCTGGTTTGGCCATACTAGCAGACATGAAGCAAATGGAAACATGAAAGGTTATGAACTTTCCAAACTTACCCAGTGTTGCAGAGAGACTTGAACTTTTGCCAAAGAAAAATAAAATAAAATAAATGATATAATTGACGTATTGCACATCTTTGTCCTGTTAAGAGAAAGAATATGATAACTGCCATACTGGGTTAAGCCAATGGTCCATCTAGTATAGTAGCCTGTCTCATATAGTGCCTGGCACCAGCTTCTCCCAGGGAGTTTAAAATTCCATTAATAGGCAATTTTGCAACAATTCACCCCTGATATAAGTTAAAGGTTACAAAATTATTATTTATTACCATTCTGTTTCTGGCTCTCATTTATTTGTCCCTGCTGTCCTCCATCTCTTTCTTCCCAGCTTTCTTCTTCTTGTATGCTTTCTTGTGCCTTCCTTTTTCCAGGCAACTCCCAGGCTTCCACCTCACTGGAATTTTTCTTCCTTTTTTTCTTTCATGTGCTTTCTTCACTCTGATCTTGTTTCTCCTTCTTGTTTTCTTTTTTTATTTACTCAGCCTTCCCTCACTGTTCCCTCACCTTCCTTATTGCTTCCCTCACTGTTGAAATTTCTCTTTTGTCTTCTATTGTTCTCACCTCATTTTGCTATAGCAAAGTTAGGTGTGTCCCCAGTTCTCACTGACAGTCAGCACAAGCTCAGGATGTTCAGCACCTAATCAAAGGTATCCAAGTTCTTACAGAATTGGCTCCTTGTTCCTCTTTTCTTCAATGGTTTTGCTCTTCTTTGCTTTTACTGTTGGTCTTGGCTTCCTTATTTTCTCTTCTCATCCTCTTCATTATCTTCTACGCTCTTGTCTTTATGATTCCCTGCCCATTTGTCTTGTTTTTTTATTCTTTATATGTAAAAGTATTACATATTTTCTAATTTATAGCTTCCATCATGGCCGCGCTGTTCCAACATTGTCCCTTATAGGTGTTTTTCATGTTCATCATAGGCACAAAATTCTGGACTAGCTGGACAACACTACAGGACTTTTGCAAGGGTACTTCACTATAAAAATAACTTTTCTTATAGTATTTTCTTTATTTTAATACAAAGTTGTAATACCATGTTGTAATTTTATTGTGCCTTTTATCCCAAGATCTCCATATGTTTTTGAGAAATATTAATGAATTTGGCCTCTGAGTCCTGTGATGTGCGTTTTATTATCCTGATTTTACAGATGTGTACATGACTGTGAGCCTGTGTTCTGTGCTCTATGCTTGTAAATTAAAGACATCTGCCTTCCTATATACCTGGTAGGATTTTAATACAATTGGGAGTAGCCGAGTGGGAGTATTTCTGCTAGAAGAGAGAGTAGATTTGCACCTTATAGACTGACTAAATCAGAGATTTATAGCAGGAGCTTTTGTGATTGTGAGCTCATTATAAGGTAAAAATCAACCCTGCCTTCTGCCTGGCTTCAAACCAGAGGTGTAACAGGCATTTTCAGTGCTGGGGGTGGGGACGATGATGAATGGTGACCACTAGAGAGCAAGGGGGAGAGGGAAAGGATTCTTACTTGCTGAGGCTCTCTGCTCTCTTCCTTTGAACAGCAAGCTGCAGCTGCATGAACTCGTGCTGCTGTGGCTGAAGCACCAGCAGTGATGTGGGCTCTCCAAGGACTGTTCCTATTGCCCCATTCTCCCTCCCCCAGTTTTGTGGGCAGGGCTGTGCCTCCCATGGTGAAGTCTCCTGGGTGGGGAAGGGTGCCATTCCACCCTCCACTTGCTCTACAAATGCATAATGGGGCATGGGACTGCTTAGGGCTTGCAGGGTGGACCAGGGGCTGTGCAGAGCTGTTCTTGTCATACCAAAGACTCCTTGAGGAGAAGGGGGACATACTGGGACCCCCCTCACAGTTGGTGCCAGGGGCTGGTGCCCTGCTCGCTCTGCCCCAGTTATGCTGCTGTTTCAGACTAACATGAGTAAGTACATGGCTTTGCTCAAGGATTACTTGTAGCCATTCACCTTCTGTTAACTGAATATATAGACTATAGAAGTCAAACATGTTGCCTGTGGACCAGATCTAGCCTGAGGAAGCATTCATCCAAGCCAATAGTTTTCCAGTGGGCTACCAGAAGTTGGGGGTGGGGATAGGGCTAGTGGGGTATTGCCTGCCACAGAATTTGGGAGCTCTGGCTCCCGATGGACAGATAGAGCCATAAGTGGCAGTGGGGTGAGTGACAACCATGCAGATACATCCTTCACTTGCCCTGCTCCTGCCTGACCATGCTGCTGCCCCTAGCACTGTGGCTGGGTAACTCGATCCGCAAGAGGGCCAGCTGAGCCTCAGCCAGGTGTTTGATCCTAGGTGTGCTCTTGTAGTACTACACTCCTGCTGCACAACAAACTAGCTTCAGTCTGTGAGTAGCTCTCACCCATGAGACTTCCCTGGTGCCTGCCGTGCTGGGTAGCCAGTCCTTGAACTTCAGAATCCCAGGAGCCACCTTTCCCCTGTCCCTGCACCCCCCCAAATGAGCCTCTTGTGGCCTAGTCCTGCGCCCTGCCCTGGCTGGGCAGTGCCTGTTGGTGCCCCTTTACTTTGGTGCCCAGAGCGGTCATCCTGCTGCCTCCCTCCCACTACAGCACTGCACTGGCCTCACAGGTCTGGCTTTAGAGGACCTTTCACAGTTTATATCCAGCGCACCATGAATTTGAAGTCCCTAATATAGTCAATTAAATCATGGAAAACTGCTTGTTGTGAATTGTGGTGCAGGTTTGTGGGTTTTTTTATAGATAGTTAGAAACAGCTGATACTCTGCCCGAGTCATCAATGTTACTATCTTTTGTGATTTTAGCACAAAGCATATTTTACTGGATAAATTGCATACATCTCTTGCCCTCTGTGTCACTTATTATGTTGGAAGTTCCATCTTCATTTTAAAATGCAAATGTTTCTTGTCCTCATGCTTGCGGAGAGCAGCTTGAAAACATAACATCAACATCTTTTTTAAGAAGGGTAAATTAGAAGAATCCAAACTTTCTTACTGCTTTTAATCTTATGAGTTTAAGTCTGCCCCATGAATTCTGGGATGCAGACTTGTGATTTTGTAGTTTTGGTTGCAACATTGCATCTCTTGAAGGGCAGGGCTGCAATAACTCAGGCAGGCAAAAAACAAGGGGAAGGGCAGATTGCTGAGAGGATTTAGGATGGAGGCTTTTGCAATAAAAGAGATACTCAAGTGTTTCACTTGTGAATAGGTTATATTTGTTCTTCGATTGATGTTTTGTTAATAAAAAATGAAATATTTCCAATATGCGTATTTTGTTCTTTGCATCTGAGAAAACTATAACCAGATAATTCTTGGCAAAATGTGGCTGTGTCTTAATGGGCACTCTCATGCTCTTTCTCCCCAAAAGACTGAAATATTAAACAATTGAGACAGTGACCCTTTAGAAAATAATTGGATAAAGAACATATAATCAACTCTAAGTGTGTCCTTCATGCTGTCTTCCCTGATACTTGCACTATCCAAGCATTTAGCTCAGGTCAGTTTTCAACAAACTTTACACCATGACCGATATTCTCTCGTCCAGTCATTCTCGACCCTTTGAGACTCAACGTGCCACTAGTTAGACACTAAGCATGCCTTGGAAAATGCCAGCTCTTAGTTTTCATTTGCTTCTTAACTATGGAAGAATAAAATTGCATGTTTTTTGCTGCAGAGAAAGGTCACCCCATGTCAGAATGCTTTTAACACTGTGGATTCCTATGTGAAATCTCTGGATTTATTTAGCGAATCATGTTTGCACTCTTAACAGTGTTAACATTGCATGATACCCTAAGGCACCCTTGAAAGGCTCTAAAAGCACCCCAGGGTGCCTCAGCACCCTGGTTGAAAATCACTGCTCTTGTAATTTGGCCTGAAATGTAAATTGTTTGTTTATGCCACCTGGAGAAGCATACGAGGCTTATCTGCCAAGCAGAGAGAGAGAGAACAAGAAACAATCTCAGATGTAGATTGTTCTCGGTGGGGTTCATCTACTACTTCATTTGTCTCACTGAGCCAAAAATAACCAACAACTGAAATGAAATTTGTTTTGTGCACAAGATCTCCAGCAACTTTGGGAACGGACAATTGTACAATTACAGTAGAGTAAGGGGAGGGGTAAATGTACTGCTTGGTAACTGATGTCAGTTAATCCAGTGTAACACTTTTACCTGCCTGCTTGTAACCCACTGTAAACTAAGCTAACCTGTAATAATTTGTACCTGAATGAAGCAAGGGGAAAAGTACTGCAGTTTAGTTTTGCATGATGTGGCTTAGTACTGGACAGCTGAAACACGTATACCAGTTCAGCGAAAGTATAGCAAGTTGTTCTGACCCTCTTTTACAGCTGCTAAAGTGTTTTACTTTCCACATCCTTTCTTACACAAAGCATACTGAATCAGTGAGGGAGGAATGACAGGGTAGGGTACCATATACGGAAGATGGTAGATCAAAAAGAAATCATTCCTAATCGACTGCTTTATAATATAACCAACCAGGTTCTGACATTCATGGCAATACTGAGAGCACTGGAAATATTAGTAGGACTCATGACATGTTACTTCACAGTGGGTGTTGGAATTGGGAGAGAAATAGCAAAGCATTTAAATATTTGGGAGTTGTGTGTTTAAATGCTCAGGTAATTTTTTTAAAGGTTGGGGCTGCTTTTGTCCAGTGCCGTAAAGGTAATACTTTGCCTTTCCAGGTTTTTTTCCCCCCTGAGGTTCTCATTTCAGTAATAGTGACATTCAGTGTGAGCAGTACCACCCATGCTGGTGGTATGGATGGCAGACAAAATATCCAAATTACCCTTATCTTAACTAAACTAAACAAAACACCCCAGGTGCACATAACCAACCCTGTAGCTGCTCCTTAGATATCATCAGCCTGTTTTATGTTTCAAGGTAAAGACAAATATTAAAGGGAAGTTGAAACCAAAAGAAACTGTATGAAAATAGGGAGATCCCCATAAAATAAAACCCTGTGAAACAGGTAGAAAATGTAAAACCTTGTACTTGTTAGGTAAGTTCCCTATGGATTTCTTTTTTGAATTCTTTGTTGTTACAAGTTAAAATCAACTACTTGAACATTTTATCTAAGAATTTAAAATACATATCTAGATATCTTTAAGTAGGTTACCTGTGAACTAAAATCAAAAAAATATATTATCTATAGAACCACGACATTAAAAATATGGACTAGAGTTCAGATCTTGCAGGTCTGAGCTACAGTCTTGTTATGAGAGTGGGGAAAAAAGGAACATGGATAAAAGAAATTGAGCAATGATTAAGAGAATGCATGGTTCCTAAGAGTCTAGTATTTGGAAAAGTAAAAAAGGTACTCATTTGATCAAAGAGGTTAGGCTAGGCAAATGAAACTATCTCAAAGATTACATTTTGACATTAAAACTCTCTAACCTCTAGAAATAGGAAATAATGAGGCCTTGCAGTTCAGGTATCAAAAGTGGAATCTGCAAACATTTATTTAAAAAGAGTGAAAGAGAGAGAAAATGTTATTGTATGACATGCACACAGATTAAAATATTATACAACACTGAGACTGAAAAAATAGTTTTTTAAAAGTTTCTTTTCTAAAAGATTATGTAGACAGAAAAATACACTTCTTGACTTTGCAGCATGTTGTCTGAATGCAATTAAAATCTCCAGTTGCGATGCTATAGCAGATCCTTGACAGTCAGCCATCCGAATACCATTTTGACAGCTCAGACACCTTTTTATGGTCACGCTGTAGGAAAGATCATTGAAGAACAATTATTATGTACCCATGGCTGGAAAAAATCATCAGAAATAAAACACCGCAAATAGGAATGTTTTGTTTGCTCTGCCATAATAATTTACCCCTTGATGTGTGTACTGAGAAACCCACACAAAATTGCCTGCTAAATGTTATATTTTCCAGGTCCAGCAGAAACTGCAAGTTAAGCTTAAAGAGCATTTGAGATGAAAAAAGAAAATTTAACTGGCTTGTCTGAACTGTTGTGTGTACAAAGCACTACTGAGACATTTGGCATGACAAAATGGCATAGCATGGGTTGGACACATCAGATTGAGGTCCTGATCCTGGCCCCATTAAAGTCCATGGTAATTTTGTCACTGAACTCAGCAAGAGCAGAACTGGGTTCTAAATGCCATGGTGTTTCGTGTTTGGATTGATTGATGGCACACTATTGTGGTCTGATTATCTCCTCCGATATTAGTGCGTGCCTACCAGCCTGTTTTGGGGTATCTTGTTTCTGCCCATAGCTGACACCAACATCTGAAACATAATCAATATTTTATTATATACTAATGCAATATATGCTCCAGATCTACTGTAGTCCATTACAGCTTTAACAGAGCATATATTCTATAGGTGGAAATGACTAGCAAGTACTTCCTTGGCTTTTTTTTCTCTTAACTATCAGTAATTTGCACTGATATGGTATCTTTAAAGCAGAAGCCATTAAAGTATAAACATCCCAGAGGTTTGATTTCATCAGTTCATTTTCACTCTAAATACAGCCTTTTTTTATGTGAAGGAAACTATGTTACAGCATCTAGGAAAGAAAAGACCATAAAATTAGAATTTAAAAATGATCAAGAGACTGGATTAAATTTCTTCCATTCCTTTTCTTGCTGTAGTCTTTGTCACTGAAATACAAATGTCATGAATGTAAGAATAAAACATCTGAAGCATTAGAATTCTATGATAGCTCATTCACATGACAATGACTGCACTGAGAACAGAACATTTCACAGAATGTAGCCATTCTTGTGGCAAAGATTATAATGACAGGGAGAAACGGTGCAAAATTAACCAATTCTTGCATCTTCAGACAGTAATCTTACAAGGCTCCTTGTGTGCTGTATAATGTGTTATATTAGATGCAAAAAAAAAAAAAAAAGTGGGAGCAAGAGAGAAAGAAAAAGGGGAGAAAAAGAGATACCAAACACCTTGGGTCACAATTAAAACTAGTAGTTTAGTCCAGTGAGAAGTCTGCTCTTGACTGTCTCAGCTGTCACTTGTAGATGCCATTGTAGTCAACAAAAAGTACCCCATAGGACCTGGAAGAGTTAGAGTAATACTGTAGCCATAAATAAAAGTAAGAAAATGAGAGATCTCCTTTTGCTCAACCCAGTTCTGCTGCTAACATGCTGTGTGAGCATGCTGCTCCATCCTAGAACCTTTTCCTACTGTAACAGTTACCTGATTTTCGTTGAAGCCTGCCATGCCTGTTGCATAAAAAGTACAGAGGTGGTGCTGAGAGTCACCATTTAGTATAGAGTGCCCTGGGCTCCAGAAACTACTATGAATTAGTTAGTTGGAGTTGAAGGCATTTACAACCTTGTAGCATCAGGCTGTTGGATCACAAGAAAAGCACCAGGCTTACAAACATGATTTTTTTAAAGAATAGGTTATTTCTTACCTTGGTGACCAGACTGTCATAGAGAGAGGACAAAAGCTAAGTAACATTGAGGCTACAGGGCAGACGTTGCTGTTCTTTTGGCTCTCTTTGTATTTGGATTGCTTTTTAACCCTTTTCTCATCTTTTAGCTTCTTCCACCTGTAGATATTTTGAAGAGTGAGAAGACAGCAGGTGGACTTTCTTAGAATTGTGTTGCTCTGCTTCTGCCGCAGACTCTTCCATGGGACGCAGGATGCATGTGTTTCTTTAGCTCTGGTGTGTACAATTGTTCAGTTCAACCGGATGACGTTCAGCCATTTAGTTTAAGCCATTTGAAATTCAATCAGATGAAACCTTTACAAGCATCCAAAATGCTTTCTTCATGCTCTGGAGACTGGCTGCAATGCTAAAAGCATCCCGCCAGGGGGAACCAGAGGATGCATCCCAGCATGCTTTGCAGGTTCCCTTTTCGTCCTGTATATAGATGACAGCTGCCAAGAACGCAGATCAGAACCAGTTACTGGTGCCCCAAGGGACCATCCCTCCCTTCCTCAGAGCTGTCAAGGTGTCAGGCAGCAGACCTAGGGCAGAACTGCTGTTTTTTGAAGAAAGGGATCTGGACATGGCTGTCTGCTGGCAGCAGGTGGCTTTGGCTATGGTGGTGGTTGTTTGGTTACAGCACAGCTGGAGCTGTGTCTCCTCCACTGCTCAGGCTCTGGCTGTGGGGCAGGAGTGGAGGGTGTTTGCTGGGTAATGCTGGGCTGCACCCCTGCCACTACAGCCAGCGCTACAGGCTCTGGCCATAGTGGGGAGCTTCCTGTCTCAAGCTATTTTTTCCCTGCATCCTAAAGTTAACCATAGAAGCCCCTTTCCATGTGGGACTCCAGGACTAGGTAGGTGCCAGGGAGGCTTTGGAAATGCCCTGTGAAGGAGCTAGAAATGGTAAGAAAATGGCCCAGTGCCCCTAAAGTTCTCTCATAGGAATCTTTGCTCAACAGACTCAGACAGAGAAAGGACCATGAAAGTATGGTCTATATAAATATCACTTTATGTTTTAATTATCTGCAAATTACAATGTTGTTATAGTTATTTATTGTTCAGGTAGTGGTAGCAGCTAGGAAGCCCAGTCAAGGACCCATTTTTTCTAGCTGTTCTCCAGACCACTAACAAAGAAGTTCCTTCCACAGAGATCAAGAAGGACACCATGAGTTGTTGATACAACAGACAGAGACTGGGGTTAGAAGGCAGTGTGAAAGAACAGTAACACGAAGAGCTGAACAAAAAACAGGCTCTTTGCTTGTCCTATTACCATCCCCAGAGAGCAGTAATTTGTAGGAACAGAGCTACAGGTAGGCTTAAAGGAGAAATGTAAAAGAAGATAAAGGCAATAATTGATGGATTTTTTTTAAACAGTTGAGCGGATATCCCCCATCAAACCATAAAATGTTTATGTGAATTACTTTTTGGGACTAAACTCTTTGACAGTTTCTCTTAAGTGAAAAATGAAAGCCAGCCCCTCAAAAAGAACAATATGAACTAATGGAAATGACTGATTTTTAGACTGGAACAAAAGACAACTCATACTGCCACCTTTGCTGGCACTTCAAGGGACAATGAAAAAACCTGTACATTTTCAGGACAAGCTTCAGTTAAGCTAAACGTATTGCACATCTCAAGGAATGCAGAAACTTCCTCTTAGATTATAATTCACAGCATTAACACAGCAGCATTTGAAATCTCTTATTAACAGAGCTTTGGGGACTCCCAAAATGGAATTTAATTAGACAATATTAATATTGCTAATGACTTAGGCTGTGTACAGACATTTGGGGAGGTTAAATCATGCTAAAAATGGCCACCAATCTAACTTAGTTTGCCCTGGTGTGGACCTTACACTAGTTACATGGATTTACGTGCAAACTGGACAAAAACTCAGGACAGTTGGTTTGGTCTGAAAAATGGCTGACCCAATCTAAGTTAAGTGTACCTTCTAGGTAGTCTAACTTAGCTTGGGTACAGTGAGACCGATCTGACTGAACTTCTGTTCAATTTCCCACCATAGCCCGGGGACTGGGAAAACTCAGCTGCTGGCCCCAGCCCTGGGGCTGCACTTTTAGCCAGCTTCCTACCCAGGCCACCAAACCCCCATCCCACAAGCTGCTCCTGGTGCCAGTTTTATCAGTATTCATTGATACCAGGAACTAAGGAAGTAAGTCAGGGCATGGAGATGGGCAGGAAGGATGGGGAGGTAGGCCCACCAGAGGGGTTGTTAGTCTGGGGGTGGGGAGACTAAAAATAATCCCTAAGAGAGTCCCTGCCCACCACCCCAAGCCACCCTGCAGATCCTCTGATCCCTCCTGGCTCTGCCTAGACCCCAGCACCCCCACCCGGATAGTGCGCACCCCCGCCCCAATCTCTCTGCCATCCTAATCCCCATGTACACCCCTGACACCTGCCCCCCCCAGCCTGCTTAGTCCTCCAATCCTCCCCCCCAGCCATCAATTCCCAACTTAGCATAGAACAGGTGACTTTTTAAAACATGATCTAACCTCCTTCTAACTTGCCAGAATGTCTGTACTCAGCCATAGATATTAGACCATATAAGGAAAAATCAGGGGAGAGTAGAAAAAATCCAAATGATTAAAATGTACTTTTCTTCTGACCTAGGTGGATCAATACTTCATCAAAGCAGACCTGAGGAGCCATCTGTATTTGTAGAAGGGGCTAAAGGAGATTGGAGGTGAGGTTTCAAAAAAGGGAAATCCTGGAAATAGGGAAACAATAAGTAAACAGTAACTGAAAGTAAATGCAATGGAAAATTGTACAAAGGCATAAATGTGCTGTGGAATTCATCTTTTAAAAAGCAAATTTCAAGGGCCAGCAGATGTCTTTATAGAAAGCTGAACTGCCAGAAAGCCATGCATTGGTGGACAGGAGTTAGATAGATTTCATAGATTTCATAGACATTTGGGCTGGAAGGGACCCCGGAGGATCATCGAGTCCAGTCCCCTGCCCCAGGGGCAGGAAGTCAGCAGGGATCTTAGGATCCCAGCAAGATAAGCATCCATATGTGTCTTGAAGGCATTCAAAGTGGGTGCTTGAACTGCGCCCGGCGGCAGTCTATTCCAAACCTTGGGGGCTCGGACAGTGAAGAAATTCTTTCTTATGTCCAGCCTGAATCAGTCACAGTGGAGTTTGTGACCATTTGATCTTGTCATCCCTTGGGGCGCTCTGGTGAGCAGACGTTCCCCCAGATTCTGATAAGCACCCCTGATAAACTTATAGGTGGCCACCAGATCACCCGTGAGCCTGCCCTCTTCCAGGTTGAATAGCCCCATTGCTCTCAGCCTCTCATCATAAGGTCTGTTTTCCTGACCTCATGCATGTGGCTCTTCGCTGCACCCTCTCAAGCTTCTCCACATCCCTTTTGAATTGTGGAGCCCAAAACTGGATACAGTACTCCAGCTGTGGCCTCACCAAGGCCGAGTACAGTGGGAGAATGATGTCCCTGGATCTGCTTGAGAAGCATCTATGGATGCAAGCCAGTGTTTTGTTCGCTTTACTAGCTGCAGCATCACACTGAAGGCTCATGTTCATCTTGTGGTCAACCATGACCCCCAAGTCCCTTTTATCTGTAGTGCTAACCAGTGTAGCACTACCGAGCCTATAAACATGGTGCAGGTTTTTCCTCCCAAGGTGAGAACCTTGCATTTTTTGGTGTTGAACACCATCAGGTTCTCATCTGCCCATTTCATGAGTCTGTTCAGATCTGCCTGGATCACCCACCTATATTCAGGTGTGGATGCAAAACTCCAGAGTTTAGTGTCATCATTGAACTTGGCCAGTCTGCTTCTGACACCAATGTCCACATCATTGATGAAGATGTTAAACAGTATAGGCCCTTGTGGGACCCCACTGGTCACAATGCACCAAGATGATTGGCTTCTGTTGACCACCACCTTCTACTTCCAGAGGCAAATTGCCTCTTGGGGATCTGTGACTTAGAGTGGTTCAATTTCTCATGGTTCATGGCAGCACAAGAGTGGAAAGAACCTTCTGGATCACTGAGACCACCATCCTGTTATTTCAAGTAAGTATTTCATATGTTACTTTTCATTCTTCATTTTAAATCCAATTAGGGTTTGGTTTTTTTGTTTGTTTTTGTTGCCCTCCCTCCTTTCCCATTCATCAAACTCCAGTATCCAAACAGATCCAGAGGAAAGAAGAAAGCATGTAAACTGAGCTTTCTTCTCCCCAGACTCCATTCTGGGAGGACACAATTCCTCTTAGGAGTCTATGAAATGGCACCCCAGGCCTCTGTGACTTGAAGTAGACATAAGGTATGTACAAGCATTTAATGTCAAATGGTAGAATGAGTACTGTTTGTCAAAATGCTTATAGTACTTCAACCAGTTAAAAATGGCCAACATGGTGGAAATCACTGTGGTGTCAGAAAAGGTTGAAGTGCTATTTGATTGGGGTTAAAGTGTCTGAATACATTTTTGCACTCTACCCGGATTGACTGGAGATGCAAGAGTGCCCTACAGCATCCCACTGTGCATCGCTTCTGTCTTCTCTTCCCTCCAGTGAGGTGCTCTGTGACTCAGGTGGCAGTCTACTGCTCCAGCCCAAGTCACAGAAAACCCCTCCCCTTGATAGCTGAGGGACTGGGAAAGTCCAGCTCCTCCCAACGCACTGGGGCTGTGAAGCTGTTCATCCCTGCCACACTGAATTGATGGGAAAACCCCCTGCCAACACCAGACCACGGCTGTCCATGGGGAAAGGCCCCTCCCTCAATTACAGCCACAGTTCATATATATGAAGTATGTTTCTATAATCAAGATTTCTCTATGTCTAATTTGCCTTCTGTTGAGTATTTAAGTGATATTTATCCCAAAGATTTAGGCATCCACTTCCTAATCTTTGGCCATATTCTCTTGGGAGACACTATGTGCCAATTCTTGGCTGGGTTATCTTTTCATAGCTAAGTTCTTTGACTCCTGGTAAATTATGAACATCTTTTAAATCTACAATTTTACTCCTTCTTCCTCCAAACGTCAATATCGTTAACTTATACCAGCCTCTTTTTAAGTATGACCAGCTCAAAAGTATTGACTATTCAGTTTCAGAAATGTCTTTATTATATGGGATTTGGAAAGAATTTCAGTCAGGATTTTTGGACTTCAAGTTTACAGTGGCATGGATTATGCATGTCTCTGTACCATGTCTTGCATACTGTGGGTGCTTCAGGAAATAACAAATAATAGCACATAAATTGCTTTCCATGCTGTTAGTAATTAATCCATGTGTCTCAGATGATATTCACATTATTTTTCTGCTGCCTGTGAACTCATCAGCTCTGATACTTTTTTCCTTCACCAAATTCTTTGGACTAAATTATATTCCTATAGTAGTATTTCTGACAGTGTTTTAGACTGGTTTAATTTCATATTTAATTTCAGGATCTATAAATCAATTGGTGTCTTGCTTACTTTAGTGCTAGACCCCATATATGCATAGATTTATTTATTTAACCAAGATGATGCAGTTTTAGGGCTTGATTCTATCCTCAGGTACATAATCTGAGGTTACTGCAGTGAAGCTAGTAGAATTATACCAGTATAATTTTGGAGATAATCAAGCCCATGATCTGTCCAACTGTATGTATGTCAATGACATGCAGATCTTTTTTTTTCCATGTCAAGAAATATTTTATGGTCTCTTTGCATATTTTATGGTTTGTTTCCTATTGTGTCTATTAGCTTGATTTCCAGTCTTGGCAGGCCAGAACCTTTCCAGAACTAAATTCTTATAAGTTAAAATTCTTTTTGATTGGACCTTACCCCTGGTCCATCAATACTCTTCCATCACTTTAAAAGTTCTCAGTTTTTAGATAACGCTAGTCTCAGAGGTGAAAACCATGGTTTCATGTTTGACCATATGGTCTCTCTTGTGAATCATACAAACATAAATATTAAGTTATATATAATTCTTAGTAAAGGTTAAAACAACACTATATGTTGAGAATACTTGGGTGTTCTTTTTGGTTCTTTAAGGAGTATGAGAGTGTATACCTGAGTGTGTGCTTTCTGTTCATACAATAGTAAATTTGTAATAGGGCAGATTCTTCAGTGCCATCAGAATATGCAAAATAACATAATGCATCTTCTCGGCATAGCTGAATATGATCTGTACATTTCCCTGAATTCATATTGTCTCTCCATAAAATGTCATATTGATTTTTAAATACCACTAGTACACTTCACACTGTCCACATCCTGGACTTTAGTGGCTCTGGGACCAACTGATACCTTCTCTTTGGTTTCACTTACTTGTTTATGTGCCAGTAATAACCCTTTTCTCATCTGTATTAGGATTAATTTTAGTGCCTAATAGATCTAGGATTCAGTGAATTTGTTTTAACTAGGTCCAGGTTATTTTTCCCCAACAATTTTGATTTACTGACAGAAAGAAATGTAAGTGAAATGAAAATGTATTCATATACTTGTCTAAACAAGGGACAAAAATGCCATCAAATGACTCAGCTGACCAGTCAGCAGCAGACTTCATAGTTTAAGTATCTGAGATCAAGGCATTGATTGTTTGTAAAGATATTTGTCAAGTAATTTTAAATGAATAAATTTAAGGAAATTGTGACTGACCCATGAATAGGCCATGAAGAAAGAAAAAGGAGATTAAATTCAGTGTATAAGTATTTGTGAATTTGTCATTTAAATGTAATAGAGAGAATTTCTTGTGTGATGGATTTTTATTTGAAATAATTTCCCCGTATGGAGTTTCCTGAGCTCAGCTGTAAAATGTGTTGAATATTGGCCCAGTCCTCAAGTCTGTTCTTCCATCACAGAACAGACTAGTTTTCCATTAAAGTCAACAGGAATTGACATTAAAATTTATGGGAATTTTGCCTGAGCACAGCCTACAAGATTTGGGTCCTATGCAATTTAAGTAGTTCGT
This sequence comes from Crocodylus porosus, assembly GCF_001723895.1. Classification (NCBI taxonomy): domain Eukaryota; kingdom Metazoa; phylum Chordata; order Crocodylia; family Crocodylidae; genus Crocodylus; species Crocodylus porosus. The sequence goes on along the minus strand of NW_017728886.1, from coordinate 218,552,574 downwards.
TTTGGCTTAACTTTGGGAAACCATGATTCTTGGCAGGGTGTCCTCACACTGTCACTCCCTCTCAGTAAATAAAAGCAGTGGGGAGACTTGATGACAGTGATACCAAGTTGAAAAATGTAGTGTCGGCATCACTTGAAGTAAAAACAGACGCTGTAAGTAAATGTTTTGGCATGGTAATGTTAAAATTGAATCCCACTTCAAATAGAATTATTTAATTGGGAAGAATCCCAAGCACAAAGACCTCACAACCCAACTAACACAACTATTATGTTAATTGGTATGGCCCCCATACAAGCCTTGGGTGGATCTGAAGCAAGCAGTTGTTATTCTGGCCTGACTTTTCCAACCACACTCATTTTGCTAAATAGCATTTCTATAAGACAGTGGGCAGATACGCTGCAAGTGTTACTAATTCTATTGAATATCTTTTTTCTTTTTAAAAAGTAGGTAAAAAACCCCAACCACTTTCTATTTTAAATGATGTATTTCCATAGACAAAACTGGACATTTGGACAACTGCCTTGTTAACATTAAGTGTTCCTGAAGGGCAGCTATGTCTTTTTACACTTATTACTGACCACAGTGCTAAATTATACAAATCTTAAACGTGGGGGTTTCTTAAAGATATAATTTGGGTGGTTTCAATTTTTAAAAATCTCCATGGATGACTGAAATGCTTACTAAACTTAAAAATCTATTTAGTTTTGAAGGGGTGCAGTCACAAGGGCACCTGGGCCCAAATAAAGTTGGAGCATCTGTAGCTCTGCTCTATATGTAGTGGAGAGAGAAAAGAAAGTAATGCTGCCACTAACATCAAGGAATCCTAAATAAAATACTGGGCCTCACTTCTTTACTGTAAAATCAAATGATTGAATAACTCTGTCCATATTATCCACAAGAATCTTGGCCACTATTGTATGAAAACAAGCAAAAAACATGCTTCAGTATCCATGAATTCATAAATCAGTGTATCTTTAGTTATTAATATGGAAAACAAACACAAAAACCCATTAACTTTTCTTACCTTTGCAGCAGGTTGAGCTTTCATTTATGTCTCATCTTCTTAATATCTCACTCCTCAGGTTTCATTTTATTTACTTTTTTTCCTCTTCCAAATATTTTACCCCTTTCTGCTTTCTTTGTTTTTTTACATTGGTTTCAGTAATTCTGTTTTTCCTCATGCCCTATTTAAATTTCTGTTTGTGCTTTATTTTTTAATCCTTCTCCTTCTGTACCTTTTGTCTCATTTCTTTCAGGTTCTGTCTCATTTCAGTGCCAATTCATTGTCCTTCCTCCTTTCTCAATCTCTTTTCTGTTTCTTCTCTACTTTCCTTTTTCCATTCTTTCCTTTCTTGGACACTGCTCATCTCTCTCTCTATCCTTTTCTTCCTCCATCTCTTCCTTGTTGTTTTCCAACTTACAGCAGATGTCCAGGCAGCATTTTAAACATCCAAAGAACAGTTTATTTTTGAATATTGAACAAATGTAATTCACAAATGAGAGTCTTTGGACAAAAAATTACCTGCAGGAAGATTTTATAACCTGGGGGTTTTGTCCTTCACCAGGTCTGCTGGGATTTTTCCACAGGTTTCATATTTAGGTGCCTAGTATACATTTAGATAATTAATGTTTGGCATCTATATTTGAACATTTAGACTATGTTTCTGAGTTCAAGGAAAGTGCAAGGAGTCTCAGACTGCTTTCCAGTCATTCAATCCATGAATTAAGTACAGAAATAAAGTCACTGGTGATAAACTTCCCTTAGGAAACTTTTTACAGACCTGATAGATAAGCTGTTTTGCATGTGCTAGAGCAATATTAATTCAGGATCACCCAGCTATTGCATTTGTATAATACTTTAATATCTAAACACTTAAAAAATGGAGGATACAGCCCCTCATTCATACATTTATGAGTGTGGAGGACTTGCAGGGTGAGGCTTCTCTCACCAAGGACATGCAGCTGTCTAGTCAATAGATTGTGGGAGCTCTTTAACACTGCAGAACAAAGCATTAATACCTTTTAAGGCACCAGAATTCACAGCACTACTAAAGAAGGCAAGTATTCTCTCTGTGACTTTGTTTCCTTTAACCTGACCCCAAAACAAAGATAATCCAGAAAAATAGGAATGGTGGCTCTTTGACATAACAGAGCAACAAATCCCTCTTCATGATCTATTGTACAAATATTCCCATCACGCTAATGAGGCCTGTCCCAGGCAATCTCTTGCTTCTGATAATAAATCCCATATTGTAGTAAGGATTTTTCATCATAATCTGTCTACATTCAGTATAATTTCTTACAGGCACCCTTCTGAGGTATTGCTTTTCTTATGGTATCCTCTATAACACTTGGTTCATCAATAATCAAAATGGATACTTATATTTATAATTCTTCAAGGGCATTGCTGCTCAACAATTCTATTATGGAAAAAATTGGTAGCTCACATCTGGAATGCATGGATTTTCCTTCATTATCTTTAACCTATAGCTTTGTCCTAAGAATTTCAGTACCTCCTAGAAAGCACAGATCTTTCACCACTTTAACACTAGCAAATGCAGTCTTATGTTTCCTTCATATGTGGCAAATTTCATAAGAAGCTTTGCGGACAGTCAGTGGCTCCTTCATTTGTGGCTAAAACGTTTGTTGCTTTTGCAATTTGCAGTGATTGCTTAAGAAAGGAATGGTTTGTTTTTGGAAGGGTGCTTTGAGTTCAGTGGGTTCTGTGCATAGTTAATTACAATGCCTTAATTTTGTGGTGGTCCAGATTGTTCTTCTTGGAGACATTTGCTTCATTCTTACAAATTACACATGTTGCAGGAAGTCTGCTTTTAGTTTATTTCATATTTAAAGTAATCACCCTCCCTCTGGTTTTATTAGATTGAGGGTCAGTTCCTGGCATATGCTCCAGGTGCTCTTGTGGCAAAAACAGCTGGAAAGCAAACAGATCTGACCCCCCAAGGATTATCTGATAAATCTCCAGTGTCACAGGGCACATGTATGAGCTCCTATGCCATCCCCTCCCACTGCAAGGGATCGGGAAGTATAGCTGGGTTGGCACTGTCTGCAGCTGATCCTTGACTGAAAGAAAAACTCTTGGGGCTATGAGTAGTACAACAATGCTGTGAGTAGGCTGACACCCAGCTGCATGGGCAAGGAGTACAAAGGCAGCTAAGAACTGGCTTTTCCTTCTGCTTCTGGTCACGTGGCAAATATAGCTCTTTCCCAGCAAAAATTTGCTTCCTTGATTTAAAAAAGAATGATTGTCATACCTTCTTCAAAACGTCAGCCAGAGCAAGGAGATGCACCAGAGATACAGATATCTTGAAAGAGGGTCAGCTCAGACAGTGTGACTGAACCTTGTAGTACAAGAAGTATCTTGATGTCAGGCAGTCTCACCCTGTTTCAAGTTCTTTGAAATATTTGTATGTCCAGTGCCACTTATCATCATGGTAAGTGATGGGACTTCTTTAGCTGGGGGCTGTAACGGACTCGCAACCTTTACATGTCACACACAAACGACCACGTGTAAAACATGCACTAGTGAGTTACACAACATTGTGTGTGTAGGAATAGCTGCTTTAGGCATCCTGAGGCTAGGTCCACACAGAAAGGTTAGTTGTACAGTCAAAGGAATATGCCCTGCCCACCCACTTAAACTCTGCATACATCAGATCTAGAAATGTGACAGCGAGGATACCCGGGGTGCTCCCAGTATGTGGCTTAAGATATGAATTTCTTGCATGGTCAAAACCAGTGGTTTGTTGTTTTTCCAGAGCATCTCATTACTTCATTTCTGGGGTTGATATGTGTGGAGCAGGAGTTGGTAGGATTTATTTCCTTTGTGGTTGGGCTGAACTCTCTTTGCTTACATAGACATATTCTGAGTCCTGCAAGGGTAAAAAATGGCCCTTCATAGAGAATGAAGCTGTCCTTCCCTTTTGCCAGCCTGATCAGCTATAGCTTGCACATGTACTTTTCTTCTTTCAGAGAAAAGAACTTTAGTCCACAGTTTCTCTGACATCTCTCACAATTTCATATCCTAATTGTGGGCATGCTCCCTATAGTTCTGCACTGTCAGCTACCATTGTCAGTGGTGGTAAGATATCTGGAAGAAGGCTGCACCTGTACACCATTGTAACTTAGGTGTTGCCTTTGAAGGTCCCCAGGTAGAATGGTCTTTCAAGCTCCAAATTTGCCTGAAGAAACTCTATTTTCAAGCCTCAAAATAACAGTTCTCAGCTGGTACCAAAGGAATTCTGGGTGTATCTACATGTGCACTTTACTGAGGGTGTCTACACAAGATCTATTACTGAGCAGTAGCCTAGTTTACTGCACAGTATGGGTGAGCTCTTACTACGCAGTAAAAATGGCTAATTGTGATTAGCTACTGAGTGGTAATGCACATGTAGATGCAACCTGGCAGCAAATTTGCTGCTGGGTCTGGCTAGTCATTAGGGAGCTGCAGCCTAGGAACCTCTTCTGGCCCAGGGCTGGGCTGTGCCTATGGCAGCCCCTAGCTGCAGACTATAAAATCCTGCGCCATTTTATGCCCTGCAGCACACACTGCAGGCAGCCTGAGGGCAGTGCAGGCCCTGTGTGCCCTCTGGGCAGGACACATCCCTGCTGTCCATGCCTATATGGAACTCTGTGCTGCAGCTTGGCCCAACTTAGCCTTGTAGCTGCCAGGGCAGTGCTACCTGTCCAGCAGGGTGGACACCACTTGCTGCAGGCTGCAGTAGTCCCTGCCAGCACTGTCAGCATCCCAGGGATGCCTGCAGCACCTGCCTGCTGCAGACCACAGCAGCCTACCCTGCACCTGCAGCTGCTGTGGAGCACAGCCTCTACCATGTGGCTGCTAGTCCCTTGACATGCCCTTGTGCTGGGTGCTGTTGGCAGCAACAGAGGGGAAACTTCCCAGGGGCCCAGAGAGCCGGTGTGGGACCCGGCAGCATGGCCTTATACTCCGCATCCAGGCTTGTTCTTGCCCATGTGAGCATTTCCATGCCCTCCACCCAGGGCCCCAGTTGGAGTCAGGAAGAGGTTGGTGAACTCATAGCATTCTGGACCGACACAGGTGCAGAGGCAGTTAGAGTGTGGCACAAAGCCACATTTATGAGGCTTTGTTGGGTGGGATGTGGGAGCAAGGACACTCCTGGTTAGCATGGCAGCACCACATTAAGGTCAAGGCCTTGTGGGCATAGTAGGTGGCTGTGACCGACCACAATCATCACTCTGGTCATGCCCACAAGACCATGCTCTTTATGCAGCAGCTGACCCGTATTTTGGTGTCCTAGGACCCAGGCCAGAACCATGCAGTTTTTACCAGCGTGGGCGATTTGCACCCTGAAAACCTCTGTGTGACGGCCAGAACCAGATGGATTAATAAGCAATAAATATGTGCTTCTTGGAGGCATTTGGTATTTTGCCTAATAGGCAATATTAGCTAATATAAAGCTTGTAAGCTCATAACCCACAAATGTAACTTGTCTGTCATGAGTTAAACCAAAATGATAAAACTGTTTGTATTAATCATGGAACTGACTGATCTCCAAAGGCAAAGTTGTAGATGCAAGATTAGCTGACCTAATGGTTTTTGCTCAGGGTTCAGCCTTGATGATAAAAACTGGGTCTAACCACCTGGCACACCCAACACATCCCAGGAAAGCATGTCCCAAGAAAGCATATTCAGAAAAACCTAAAAGGGTTGGGTTTAGTAATAATTTCATAGATTTCATAGACATTAGGGCTGGAAGGGGTCATAGGATCCCAGCAAGATAAGCATCCAATTTACTCTTGAAGGTGTTTAATGTAGATGCTTGAACTACCTCTGATGGCAGGCTGTTTCAGAATTTGGGGGCTTGGCCAGTAAAGAAATTCTTCCTTATGTGCAGCCTGAAATGGTCTTGCAGTAGTTTATGACCGTTCGACCTCGTCATCCCTTGGAGCGCTCTGGTGAACAAACGCTCCCCCAGATAAACTAAAAATGCTGCATTTTAACTTGCTTATTGGATAAACCCGAGTCTGGGTAGTAACCTTTTATGATAATTTTTAACACTTTTCAATCTAATAAGGTAACAGATTTAGGGAAAAATTGTGAGTGGCTCTAAAGCCAACAGATTAGCATAAGACTAGGTATAGTTTCATAGTTAGTAGGGTCGGAAGGGACCTGAGCAGATCGTCAAGTCTGACCCTCAGCCATGGCAGGAAGGAGTACTGGGGTTAAATGAGGCAAGCAAGGTGATTGTCAAGCCTTGTCTTAAAGACCCTCAGGGTAGGAGCCAGCACCACTTCGCCTGGAAGTTGATTCCAGATCCTAGCCGCCCTGATAGTGAAGTAGCGCCTCCTAATGTCTAGTTTGAATTTACCCTCTGCCAGCATGTGATCATTGTTTCTAGTTACTCCTGGCAGTGCTCGGGGAAACAGGGACTCCCCCAATGCCTGCTGGTCCCCTCTGACTAGTTTGGAACAGGCTACTAGATCCCCCCTCAGCCTTCTCTTATGGAGGCTGAACAAGTTCAGGTCCCACAGCCTCTCCTTATAGGCCCTGCCCTGCTGTCCCCTGATCATGCAAGTGGCCCTCCTCTGGACCCTCTCCATGTTCTCCAAATGCCTTTTGAAGTGCGGCACCCAGAACTGGACGCAGTACTCCACCTGCAGCCTGACCAGTGCTGCACAGGGGGGGAGGATCACCTCCCCGGACCTGCTTGAGATGCATCTGTGGATGCATGACAAGGTGCGGTTGGCCTTCCTGACCACATCCCCACACTGCCGGCCCATATTCATCTTGGCATCAGTGATGACTCCAAGATCCTTTTCTCCCTCTGCACTAACGAGAGGGGAGTTCCCCAGCCTGTAGGTATGGTGCTGGATCTTCCTCCCCAGGTGCATCACCTTGCACTTGTCAGTGTTGAATCCCATACTATTCTCATCTGCCCATCCCTGTAATGTGTCTAGGTCCAGTTGTAGCCTATTCCTTCCTTCTAACCTGCCTACATCCCCCCACATCTTAGTGTCATCAGCAAATTTGAACAGGGTGCTTTTTACCCCCTCGTTCAAGTCACTGATGAAGATGTTGAACAGTGTGGGCCCGAGGACCAAGCCCTGGGGGACCCCACTGCCCACATCCCTCCAGGTCAAAAATGGTCCACCCATTATCACTCTCTGGGCGTGGCCCTCCAGCCAGTTGGTGACCCATTTGACTGTAGGTGTTGACACCACAGTCCCCCAGTTTCTTAATGAGAACGGGGTGAGCGACAGTGTTGAAGGCCTTCCGAAAGTCCAGAAAGACTATGTTCACTGCTACCCCTGCATCTAAGGATTTGGTGACTTGGTCGTAGAAGGCCACCAGGTTGGTCTGACAGGACCTGCCTCTAATGAACCCATGCTAGTTGCTCCTAAGGATAATCTCCCCTGCTGGCCCCTCATGGATGTGTGCCAGAATAATTCTCTCAAAAAGCTTATCCAGGATCGAGGTAAGACTAACTGGCCTATAGTTCCCCAGGTCCTCCTTCCTCCCTTTTTTGAAGATGGGAACCACATTGGCCCTCTTCCAGTCTTCTGGCACCACACCAGAGCACCATGAGTGCTCATACAATCATGCCAGGGGTTCCGCAAAGACCTCAGCTAATTCCCTCAGCACTCTGGGGTGGAGATTGTCTGGACCAGCTGATTTAAATACATCCAGACCCTCCAGAAGTTCCCTGACTAGATCCTCCTTGTCCCATGGCCTAAGTGCACCTCCCCTGGGGCCTGAGGGAGTTCTGGTGGGAGGGCTGATCTGGTCCCTGCTCTGGAAAATGGAGGCAAAGAAGTCATTAAATAGGTTAGCTTTGTCGTCTGGTGTGACGACCAAATTTCCTAGTGTGTCTGGCAGGGGCCCCACATTACCCGGTACCTTCTTTTTGCCCCCTATATATTTAAAAAAGGACTTCTTGTTGTCCTCTATCTGGGAAGCTAGTCCCAGTTCCATCTCTGCCTTGGCCTTCCTGACTGCCCCCCTGCATCCGCAAGCAACCACAGTATATTCCTCCCTGGTGATGGCCCCTCCCTTCCATTGGGTGTACACCTCCCTTTTAGCTAGAAAACATTCCCGGATGTTTTTGGTGATCCATGGGGGCTTTTGTGCCCCCCTGCTCCCTTTGATCTGTGTTGGGATTATCTTCCTTTGGGCTTGGAGGATCGTCTCCTTAAGGAGCAACCACTCTTCTTGGGCACCTGACTCCCCTCCCCTCCCATCCGGGACCTCAGTGCTTCCCTGACTATTCTCCTTAGCTCATTGAAGTCTGCCCTCCTGAAATCTAGGGCTGCTGCCTTGCTGCAGGCCTTTGCCACCTTGCCCTGGATGGTGAATTCCAGCAGGCAATGATCACTGTCACCCAGGATGGTTGAGCACCAAAAGCCCCCTCACTAGGTCATCACCCATGGCCAACACCAGGTCCAACAACGTGTCTCCCCTGGTGGGGCTGTGCAGCTCCTGGCTTAGATGGAGGTCCTGCATTTGGGCTAGGAACATAGGTATAAAAAACGCATACATCAGGTGACCAGCCAGAAGGAGGGAACAGAATGATCATTGCTGTTCCAAGCCCGGACTCTGGACTCCCGATGTGAGTGAGGATTGGATCCTGATCAAGGGACCTTCCCTTGTAATCTCTCTGACAACATCGATCAGGGATGCCTGACTTCGCCAGAATCATTTGGCATGCACCTAGCATTGAGGGACTATTGATAAGTTGCCAACCCGTGTCTGTCTATCTGTTGTTTTGAACAGCCCAGTGGCTGATACCCTTGCAGTGCCCAGTTGGCCTGTGACAGATTGATCCAGCTATCTGTTGTTATTATCTGTTGTTATTATTTATTATTAGCTCTTTAATACTGGATTATCTGCTTATCCCATTTCTCTTTCTGTTAACTGTTGTGTGTGTAAGCTATAATAAATTTGACTTTGCCTCACTTCCAACTCTGCCTCCTCAATCCCGAACCAAACAGCCCAGTGGCTGATACAGTTGCAGCACCCAGTTAGCCTGCAACTAAATTGATACACTTACAGTGCCCAGCTGGCCTGTGACACCTCACCAGAGAAAGGACCCTTGGGTGCTCAGAATCCCTCCCCGCCAACCTCCAGTAGCAGCTCGGGGAGCCCTGGCCAGTGGCTGCCTCAGCAGCTGCCCCAGACTGCGCCATGAGGAATGGCCAACAAAACACCACTGGCTGTCAGCAGTTCCAGCTCCTCCCCAGAGGGGCTCCTAGTTGGGTGTCTGCATGCTGTACACCATGAGCTGAGGACACCAGGCACAGCTAGGCACCATCACTGATGGGCAGGATTGCGCCAAACCAACAGGCTCACCAGCTCTGGATGCATGGTAAGTCCCATCCTGGCAGGAAGGCCCTCCTAACTCCCACCCTGCCCCTGTCCCTGGCCTCAGCCTCTGCCTCTCTCCCCACTCCCTGCCTGGGCCACCTACACTCCCCTGGCCCTGGGTTCCCCCCACTCTCCACAGCATGGAGAGAGGTGGGACACAGTTCAAAACTTTATTGGACAGCCTGTGTCCCCACACCTGGGTGGGCATGGGTCTCTCACACCCTGAGGAAAGTGTCAATGCTGGTGGTGATGTCCTCCTCATCAGTGGGGGCAGGGGCATGTAGCACGGCCATAGGTAGCCCTCCAGGCAGCAGCAGAGGTTGCAGAGCAGCCTGGGCTCACCCCCCAAGCTGCTTTAGCTTATGGGCCCATTCCAGGTGCACAGGTTCATCCAGGGCACAAGGAGGATTGTCAGTAGCAGGGTGTAGTGGGTTGGGCATCCCTCAGCCTGCACAAACAGCTCATCATGCACCAGCTGTGGCATGTACAGCAGGGGCATGTGTAGGGTGCAGCAGTGGCATGGGGGGTGCCAACCCCAGGGCATCTCCACTGAGAATACCCCTGCAAGGAGGGTGGGGGCATGGCCAGCTCCTCATCCCAGTTTTCTGAGAGTCCCACACACCCCAAGCCCCAGTGCTGAGGGCTGGGCAGCACTACAGTAGGGTGGGTGGCCTGCAGTGGAGAGAGGGGAGGAGCGGGGTGTGGAGCTGCAGCAGCAGGTGCTGCTAGCAGCCTGGCCTGTCCTATCCTGGGAAGGAACTGGGGGAGGAAGGCTGCCTGTGGCCAGCACCTAGCAGGCCTACCCAGGCTTGCCCAGGCTGATTTACTATGGTCCCTGGGCACCCATGCACAGCCAGCCTCTGAGGCCAGGCAGTGCACCACCCCTGGTGCAGATGAACTGATCTTTGAAATGTTGCAACAAACTCTCACAAAAAGCTTCTGTCTCCTGGCTCAGCAGGCCCAGCATCTGGACGTGGGAGAAACACCTCAGCAGCCAGAGGGATGGCAGTTCCGAGTTGCCACCGCCCACCACCCCCTGGGGCTCTCCAGATGTAGCAGCTGTGCCAGAAGCACATGCAGGACAGAACCCTCCAGCAGCTGGTGGCAGTGGCTGAGGAATGTGTTTAGGCCTAAAAGAGGAGGGCCTGGCCTGGGCGGATAGGTGGTGGGCAGAGGATTTCATAGATTTCATAGACATTAGGGCTGGAAGGGACCTCGGGAGATCATCGAGTCCAGCCCCCTGCCCAAAGGGCAGGAAGTCAGTTGGGGTCATAGACTGAGCTGTTCTAGACTGAGCTCCTGACCCTGGAGCAGGAATGGATCCAGGACTTGCAGGAGCAAAATGCCATCCTAAGTCAGGCAGTGGAGGGGGTAGGGGGGATGTACTGTGAGGGAACAAAGATTTCTTGTTTGGATCCATGCCTAGCATGAGAATGGTGCTGGAGGTGGGTAGGAGAAATGTGGGTGGTGGGGCAGGTGAGCTACAGGGGGAAGTCCTCCATAAGGTGGTTTTCAGAGCCTCCTGCACCTGGTGCCCTGACTACTGCTGGTGGGTGCATGGCTGTCCTGAAGCCTCAATGGGGGCAACCCGCCACTCTTGCTGCAGCTGGTGTTCCTGCTGCCAGGCTGCCTCCACTCACTATGCCTCCTCTTTCCAGGCCTTGCAGAACAACTCTCCCTGGAAATCACAGATATTATGCAGCACACAGGCTGCAAGGATAATGCAGGGGGGGTTCTCTTTGGCAACTTTGAGGCAGGCAGTGAGGGAGGGCCAGTGGCCCATAAGGCAGCTGAAGGCACACTCAACCAAGGTGTGGGTCCAGCTCAGGCACTGGTTAAAGTGGGTCTGGCAGGGGTACAGGTGGCCAGTATAGGGCCTCAACAGCCAGGGCAAGAGAGGGTAAGCAGGGTCCCTGATAAGCAGGAGTGGGAAGATGACAGAGTCTACCTGCAGGTTTGCAATCCCTGGCACAAAGCGCCCACTATTCACCAGCATGGTCAGGCTGGAGATCCTGAAGATGCAGACATTGTGCTCGCTGCCCACCAAGCCAATGCTTACATGCATGAACATGCCCCAATGGTCTATGATGGTCTGCAGGACCATGGAGTGGAAGCCCCTGTGGCTATAATGGGGGCAGTCTCCTTGGGGCAGGCAGGTGGCCAGTATGTAGGTCCTGTCCAGGGCCCCAATACACTGAGAGAACCCCAGTGCATGGAACCCTGCCACCAGTGCCGTGGGGTCATGGACAGGAAAGATGGTGTCCACCAGCATGTCTTGGAGGGTGCTGCATACCTCTAGCGGTTACCTTGCCCACACCAAACAGGTGTCCCACATACTGGAGGCTGGTGGGTGTGGCTAGCTTGGGCAGCACCAGGGTCAGGTGGGTGTTAGCAGGAAGGGCCAGGTGCATGCTGCCTCTGTGCATGCCATGCTGTTTCTCCTCAGGAACTGGTTGACCAGAGAGTGGGTCTGGGTTTTAAAGAGGGCTGCCAGGCTGGTGGCAGTTGGAGTCAGAGTCTGGAGCCAGGTTCCTGCACATGTAGGGACCTAGCCAAATTAACTTACTGCGCAATAGCTTACTGCGCAGTAAATCTAGGTTGGAGTAAATGCATGTGTAGATGTGCCCACTGTGGACTAATTAGCTCCACATTAAAGCATCACTGTCTACATGTGCCCCCTTACTGCACCCTAATTAGGGGTACCCCCTTACTGCACCCTTATTAATCAATAAATTAATTAACTCTGCTGTAAGATACTACAGTCCAGGACAAGTACTATACTACAGAAAAGTAGTTACATGCACTGCAACCCATGTGTAGATGGTGACTGGGGCTAGCTGTGAGGGTTCTATAGTGCTTGGGCTGCCTGCTGGCTAGCCCTGCACTGTAGCACACTTGTGCCCCAGCTAGCCCCTCTACAGCATGATGAGCTAGGGGCAACTGCCCTAGGCTGGCAGGCTAGCCCCCCCCCGGACCTCCTGCCAGGAGGCTGAGGCTGCTCCACCCTGATGCTCTTGGGCGTAAGTGTAAACGCTGCACCCAGGAGAAGTAAACTTTGGCATGAACCGCCGGAGTTTATTTCTGCTGCTATTTGCACATGTAGATGCACCTACTGGGTGTATGCCCATGAGCACACATGTGCAGTTTGTGGCTCCTCAAAGCACTTTGAGGTGCCACAAACCCTATGCAGCACATGTGCAAGTGTTTGTCACACTGCTAATTTGGAGCGCGGTGGTTTTTTTGATACTGGGAGATCAAGGTGCCAGAAAAAAGTGCCGCTGAAAAAAGCAGTGCACCACATGCGGCATCAGCATGTGCCACAAGAAACCAGAGCCTGGCCAGCTAGAACCATGTTCTGGCTGCTGGCCAGGCTTTGAGTGGCCAGCTTAGCACTGCTGCTGCCCCAGGATGCCCCCAATTAAGGATGCTGAGGCCAGCACAGATGCTGGCCCCAGCTTCCCCTACCCTACCTAGGTCTATTTGCCACATCTTGCAGTGCGCATGCAAGGGCGTGCCTGGGGCAAAGAGGAATGGCACAAATATGTGCCGCTGCTATTTGTCCCGTGGGAAATGTGCACCCCTGCATGTGCATGCTCATGGGAATGGGCCTACTGTGTCTAACATAGATTTACCAGAAAGTTTTGAAAAAGTCCCTAGGATGTTAGCTGAGACCTGCCATTTAAGCATTAAATTGGTTAGTTTAAAGCTTCAATCCAATTAATGTCTCACCAACTGCAGCAAAGATAAAGGTAATCTGAAAGGCTATGTGTTTTAAAATACTGCATTTTATAGGGGACATCCAACCTGAAAGAAATTAGAAAGAAATCCTTTAGTTTGGCATGTTTATGATGAGACACCCTTCCTGGATCACCCAAAAGGGAAAGCTCCCTGATGAGAACCTTCCTTTCCATAGAAAGGGAACCTGGGTTTCCACATGAATTCATTAACCAGTAATCTGTTGGATAAAAGGGAGAACACCATTACCTCCTTTTTAGGTTGCCTCCAATAGCTCAGAGACTTATCTGTATGTGGGAAACCAAACAAGTTTAAATTCAGTTCAGCTTGAACTAGAATTTTCTCATTGGTTTGTTTTGCTGCCAAACAGAAAATCAATTATTTTTATATATGATAGCTCCCCAGAATCAGTACTGACTCCCCACCCCCACAGATCATTCAGTAGCTTAAGCATACACTTTCCCAGAGCTTCAACTCTGTGGGCAATCTTTAGGGTAATGTGATTGCTAGAGCATGTAAGTGCTTCTAAGTCAATTACTTTTTAGTTTATTACAGGAAATATATACATCTACACAAAACAATAACACATCTGTTCACCATTCTCCGACTCACTTTTCTCACTACTTCTGAGCATTCTGTGGGATTTAGCCAGAGTCCTCTGTAGCATCCATGGCATTTCATCGCCTCCAAATGGCTTGTTGTCTGTAATATGCAGTCTCCTATTTTTGTCTTCCAAATGGCCAGTGAACAACCATTTCTGTTGACATCTTCAGTTCCCATTGTCAGAACTCTGTCAGCCTTAAAAAATGGTCCATTGTTTAAGTTTCAGCCCCCCTTACTGAACTAGTTCTAGGTATTTGCAAACTCTTTGTCCAATGGTGTTTCCACACGAATAGAGGAATATTAAGGTTTAATGATCTGTCATTGTTAGCACTGTGGAATTTTAGTCCAACATGGAGATAAAGAGATAGGAAAGTAAGAAAACTAGCCTTGCACTCAAACTGGAATTTTTAATTTGAAATAGATATATATGGAGAGATAATATAATATAATATAATATAATATATTGAATTATTTATATAGAAAAATCCCTCACATAATCCCACAAGACTAAAGAAATACCAAAGTATGAATAGTTTTTATATACTATACTTGGACGTATAAATTATGGCACAATTGTTGATTTCATTATCATACTATATTACTTACCTAATAGAACATAGCATATTTTTTGTCTCTGTAAATACATCCCTGGCATCATGTAGTACAGTGAATACTGTACCCTTGGAAGCATATGAGAAGCACACATACTCTCTGTCACCATGTAACAATGTAGTACTAAATTAGTTGATTTATTTAACCATTTAATCACTGAGTAGCTGCAAAAAGAAATGGCTGCTGGTGGGAAACAAAGTGTTTGGAATAGATACTAGCAAAATTTTCTCCATGGTGAATCAAATTAGCACATCTTAGCACTAACATGGGTCATTGCTATTTCTATTGATGCCAATTCCCCTGGCCCCTGAATGTTGCTGCATGTAAGATCCTGAAGCATCTAAGGTGGTAGAAAAAATGCTATGCATTTTTTGATCTATTTAGTGATCATAAAATTAAAGATTGCATTACATAACTTGGATCATAGGTCTCTGATCAAACATTTGTACTTCTTTTGATGTAATGCACGATCCTTAAAAGAAAGGTTGTAAACATTTTCTGAATATCATCCATAATTTTACAATCTAGAATGAATCTCAAATATTATGTTAAATTTCTGCAAAATCAAGGTCACCTCTAAGTATTATATGACTTTACACCCATTTTACTTTTAAAGAGTGTACTTCATGTAAAAGCCTCTTACAAGTCATAGGACAAGCCTTCTCTCCTCTCTCAGTAGGGCCATCTGTGTGAAGTAGTACTAGTTTTTAGTGCTCCTTGTCTAGTGTTATGAATTTAGAACTTATTAAATACTTCATATTAATAGTGCTACAAAATAAAGTTCACACTATTTAACTGCAGAAGAGACCAAAGAAAAAAGGGCTAAATCTTTTATATTGTAATCCTTGAACAGAGCCACCTCCCTACCATCAATGGGGATCCTCCTGATTAGGGTGCCTAATCCATAACATGGAGACACTGCATAAACATATTTTGGCTTGTATGTCCTATCAGTATGTAGCTTTTTGGTGAACCTACTATAGAGTTCCCAATAGTAACACTCTCTTTGATGGTAGGTTTCTGCTCCAGACTTCAGCACTACAAGCTAGGGCTGTGTGAAGCTCTGGTCCTTGATTCGATTCGGTGGAGATTCGGCCCAATTCAGTAGCTGAATCTCCGAATCTGAATTGAATCAAGAGGCCCTTTAATCTCTCCAAATCAAATTGGAACCCTCTGAATTGATTCGGAAAGATTCAGAAAGATAGAGATTCAGGCATAGGCACAGCTTTAAATGTTTTTTCTACATACCTCAAGGTAGCAGGTGGCTTGTAAATGCTGTGATGTTGGGGCAGATGGAGTATTCCACAGGAGCATGGGAGCTCAGTAGCAGACCCGGAAGTGGACCAGAAGTAGTTCTGGTCCACTTCCAAGTTCACCGGGCAGCACATGGGGGGGGACCCTGCACCCTTTGGCTTGGCGATGGGTGCCTCCTGGGTCTGGGAGGGCATCTGGGGTCCCCCCATGGCTGATTGCTGAGCTGATTGCAGGGGGACTATGGGGGGGGGCCCTGAATGCTACCTGGTCAGTACTTCCAGTGCACTTCTGGGTTTGCCATTGAGTATGTGCCCCCCCACCCTGCCCTGTGCTCCTGCAGGACGCTCCATCTGCCCCAGCATTGCAGAATTCATGAACCATGCCTGGTACCTTGAGGTATGTAGATAAAAACATTTAAAGCTGTGTCTATAGCTGAATTGCTGATTCTCCGAATAAGCATTGAATCTTCAGATTGTATTTGGCCAAATCGAATCAGGGACAGTGATCTGAATTAACAAATCAAATCACTGTCCCCGATTTGGGCCAAATCCAAATCAAATACAGCCCATTTTGCACACCCCTACTACAAACTACAATGAGATCACAAATTCATGTTCACAATTGTCAGTTAACAGCAATCATATAGAAACTACTTTTGATCGCTGTCAATTTTGGGTTTGACCCATAAACGCATTACCCATCACTCAGAGCTACTCAGTCTCAATTGCTAAGCATGTCTCCAGTACTTAAGAATCTTTGCCATTATTGTTTTTGCAGTTTTGCCCTGTTTAATAAATATTACTATAGTATTCATAGCATTCCCTGCATGTAGCATATGTAGTGCAGAAGCATTAACTAGCAAATGGCAAGTGTAAAGATTTTAATGTCAACCACAAAATTCCAAACCTTGAGTCTACTCAATGGGCCTACGCATAACATTAAAGCCCCTGTATCTTGTAAATAAAATACTACATAAACAGAATGAATAAATGGTTTTAAAAACATGAAAGGCTAGACACAGCACCATGACAAACTCATATTCAGCACAGATGATGGTATGTTCCCTTTTTTCCAGAGCTGCTGTAGGCTGACATTTGCAAAGGACCACTTTCATTTCAGCATCAGCCAGCACTATTCATTCTGGACTAGCCTCTTCCTATCCTTTGCATGGCCCACAGTCTTGTGCTATTGTCCAGGGTGAACTGCAAAAGCCATCAGAAGCGTCTTCACTCCATCTATGGGCATCTATGACCACAGGAACCTTCAGGAACCCTGACCACTTGAGGTAGCTCTTTGCCTTTGATGCCACTGCCACAGAATAAAGACAGCTTGAAGCAAAACATCAGCTCAAAAATTTCCTTTAAAAAAATAAAATTAAATTGGTGCCTTTCTAGTGCCATTTTCTAGTAAAATAATATTTCTGAATTACCTGGGGAAGACTTGGTTACATCATGCCCAGTGACATGCTCTTGGCATATAGCAGTGGACTGTAAAATGGGGAGAAGTGAATCAAAGGCAAGTTAATATTGACACATATCTGTTGCTGGCTGCTCTAGGAATGCAGTAGAAGGGGAGTCATATGTAGTTTATAGAAGAACTGAATATAATCCAGATGTTAACCATGTGACCAAGTCTTGTATATACAAAAAGGGTTTCCCAATGCCTCTATTTAATTTCCACATGAAAACATGGGCTTTCTAAAGCCCTTTCCACTATATAGTTGCATAAACCAGAGATGTTTCTCATCACAAATCACATATTTAGAGAATGACATCCACCCATGCAAGTACGTATTTATTTATTTATAAACATGTATTTATTAATGAAAAATGAAGCTTAAACAACTGCATAAACCTAATTCTGAACTAAGACTGCTGCTCCACCTTAATTTGTCCCAATGTTTTTAGGTAATACTAACATAGCAAAATAGCACAGGGTATATTTGGTAAGGAATCTAGATCTGAACATTGTCACAGTTAAGTGACTGTTAGAACCTGACAGAGAAAATCAAAAACTTTTTCTGTGGCACATAAGCTACGTATATATATTGAGGGAACTGCTCCTCTCCCATCATTGCACAGGGATTTTGAATACCTAAATTTCCTTAACATTAATTTGAATTGGAGGCACAAAATAGATTTTGGTATGGGGCTAAAACAAAGCTGTGCATTTAATCATGAACCAAACTCAACTCTGGTGAAATGCACATTGATTTCATGGTGGTTCACCTGCTTATACCAGGGCTGATTTTGAAAAATAGAGGTCATATATCTCCTTTGCATGGTGATATACTTTGTATACTATTCAATATTATGTGCACCTGCATAAAGCAGGTATTCAATTTAGTACTTTGGCAATTAAATATACAATACACAAAGTGCCCAGAGAGTAATAGACATTGTACTTTTAGAAGTAAATGCATTTGCTCAGTACTCAGTTTGAAAATGTTAAAAATGTGGGACCAAATTGTCTCCTGCATTGGAAAATCTGTGGGGGAAGGGAGTGGAAGGGTGATAGAGCAGGAGATCTCTGTGGTATTCTTTTCATAGAGATGTCTCACCTGTTATCTTGACAGGAGAGATACTCCCTCATGTAATAAGCCATGGGCTAGTTCCTAAATCAATATATCTTGAATCAGTGGACTCAACTTGAGTCAAGGCCATGTTATCTGGAGACTCTATGTCCATCTCATCTCATCTCTTGGGCTGTGAGGAGCTATGCTGGCCTGGTTTTCATTCCCAGGCAGCCCCTACTCCTAGAGGGGCCCGTGGCTGTGTTTTCTTTCTTGCGGAATTGACATAAAGAGGATGTGGGGAGGGTGCACTGCACAAGGATGCTGCTCTGGAGAAGGAACGGATGCTGCTCTGGAGAATATGAGAGATTCTGTATTATTTCTATGATATTACACAGCACTCTTCTTACCTACTCAGTCTTGTGCTGCTGTCTTCTTGGACTCAAGGGGTTACAGCAGACTTGAACTGTATTCTGCCTTCACACAAGAGGTGCAGAGCATAGGCAATGCATAAGTGCTGACAGTCACACGGGTAGAGTGGGGGGTGGGGCACAATTCTGTGCCACCGCTGCCACTGCCCCCGCTGGTACTGGGCACTGGGTCTGGCCAGGCTGTAGCCCTACACCTTGCCATTGGGGCAGAAATTGTGTTGCCACCCCTACCCTTACCCTCACTGCTGTCAGGACCCAGCTCTGGCCAGGCTGCGGCTCTTTGCCCCGCTGCTGGTGCAGAAATCTGGAAGGGCGTGTGTCCCCCATGTCCCTCTGATGCATTACATATGGTGTGGACTATGAGTTTAGATAAACCTAATCATCATATTCAGAATTCACTCTTGAATTTCTTTGAAGCCTCATCTCTGATTGAAGTCTAGTCTAGTACCAGTAAGGGCAGTCAACTGGACTTGCTTGGTAGGAAGGGGAGGAAAAGCATGGAGGAATGCCTGGTACTAAAAATTGTTCAACTAGATAAAATCATGGCTCATGAATAAAAGGATGACACTGGGAAAGGCAGGGTTCTGGAAGAGACTGACTAGAAGATGGGGTTAGGAGATTTAAGTGTGAAGGCTTTTTTCCAGTCGATGGCATAAGAACTCCTGAGGCAAGCAAAGTCTACTAACTATATACAGGAAACATAAAAAGTTAGGTAACATTTGTACATATAGCTGTTCTTTGCTATTTTAACTGCTCTGTAGGATTTTTTTTATGGTGTGCTAATACATACTGCTTTTGTTTTGAAAAGGCTGATTTGTGGCATGGTATTTTTACTGGTTTCAGAGCATCCGAGAGAAGAGCCTTCCAGATTATCCCTGGTAAAAGAGTTATGAGGACATGCAGGGGTGCTGAAAGCTAAGACTCCAGTTTATCAATGGGAAAGTTAAGCAGACCTAATTAGCCATGGTAGTCTCAACTGAGGGAGAAGGCTGGGTAGAGTGGCACCTGAGAGACTGACTAATTCAGAAAGATGTAAGCTGTCAAAAGAAACACCACACTTCATCAAATATTTGATTTTTTTAAAATCTATTTTAGCTGCATAGCCCTTGGTTATTTTGGGGAGGCTTTTGGAATACTTTCATCCTTAAATTCTACACACTGGTGTGAGCAGCTTTGGCCAAGTGCTGTTTTCAGGGTTATTTGGGAACAATGTACAAATCTGAGCACTCACAAGACACTCTTCCTATGCAGCACCTGCAGCCCCGTCTTGGTTGTACCTATTTAAAACATAAATCCTAACAATTACTGCTCCAAGTAAAGACTAAGAGCCTGCAGCATTTATATTAAAGCACGCTGAGCCCAAACAGAAGAGAACAGATAAGAGTTAATGCATGTTTGAAAACAGACAGGGAAAAAACCTGTGATTTGTGAACCTTCACCAGCAACAAATTCCAGCTCTGAGGAACACAGAAGCTAAAAGCAGAAGAGCCAAAGGCTCTTGCTTTAAATGTAGGGTTTGACAGGAGACCAGCAGGGTAGGACCTCAGGGAATGACTAAGCAAATAGTTAGATAGGAGGTCTGTGAGGTAAGCAGAACTAAATTGGTGCATTGCTTTGAAGGTCAGCAATGCAATTTTATATGTAATACTAGATTTAATGGGCATCCACAGCACAGCCCAAAGTACGGGAGTGATGTGCAGAGAAAACTTAATACTGATGCTTTGGCTGCAGCACTCTGTACTGAGAGGAACTGATACAGAGACCTATCTGAGAAGTGCGTAAGCAAAATGTGATTCCATTGTGGCAATGTGCTTTAGATAAATATAGAAAGAGTTCAGAGTCTACCAGCATTTAAAAATGAGAGGAAATTTATCTCATATTTTATAATCTACCGAACATACAATTCTTGTTAGTAGCATTTACCATATTGAATTACTTTTGTCTTCTCTGCTTTTAATCCCCACATACAAAAATGTATGTCCAGCAATTGCACTTAAAGTGTGCCCAGCAACTGCTATTTGCAACATTCCCTCCATTGTGATAATTAAATTCTCTCAAAGGGAATTTTTTCCTTCAAAACTTGAGACGCTTTTAGAAATTGCCATTTTTTCTCAAGCTGTACATAAAAAGTACATACCAGTTCATACTAAGGAAGCTCTGTTTTTGTCAAATCTGAATAACGGCAGTAGTCATAACAAAATGAATATCTGCCTATATCCCAATGGGCTTTCTTCCTGTGTCAGTCCTTTCTCTGACGAGATGATTCTGTTTCTATATATAAATAAATACATCTGCTCAAGATCCCATCTTTCCTTTCATTGACATTACTGATAATAATGTATTTGTCCTTCAAAGTAATGCAGATGGGATTCTCAGGCTCCAGATATTAAATGTTGGCTACTCTGATTATTTTCTTTAAAACATAAATGAAATTATTACCATCCCCCCTCTATCTTTACACCCTTTGTAAATTCCTGGCAGAATGAAGAGAAGAAAGATTAAGAGACACTTGAATCACTTCCCTACCCTGTAATTAGCATACAAGAAAAGAACTTATTGAAAGCAATAATTCCTTAGCCATTTGTCTTTATTTTATTTTTGCTTTCAAGCCAACATATTTTCCCTCTGATTTCATTAGCGGCCATTTTGTAAATGAGCTTCTAGCTTGTGAGAACCAAGTTCAAGTGTTCTAGCAAAATCAGATTTAAGACTTACCTTATAACTTACTAGTTTTCCTAATGCAAAGGGTCTTTGTTGTAGCACACCTCATTTCAAAGGACTCTGGTAAAAGACTTTGCTATCAAAGACTTAGGCACTGCAACACCTAATTTTTTGGTGCTACAGGGAATCCAGAACCCTGAAAAAGTCACTTAACCAGCTTGTACAGCGTGTGGGAAGAGTTAGCAAAAAGCAACCTAAAATCAGCATGTCTGGGACCCAGCAGACTTGGACTAGTGAATAGGAAATACTGAAGACAGGAGTGAGTCTTAAACCTGTTTCTCAGTCGTCATGTTCAAGGATGCATAGAGGTAGCTTTGTTTACTTGCCAGCTACAGCCCTGACCTTTCTTCTGAAGGTAGGTATCTTTTATTTTCCCTTAAAGAGCTGCACAGTCTTTTCTGTTAGAATTTGGATCTCATTGGACAAAATACAGAAACATTCCTTGAAATAGAGACCAGCAAACAGGACTTCCCACTCACAGGTAACTCACTGTACTAACCAATGGACTACAAAACCACGCTCGCTTTTGTGTTCTCTTTCTGTTAAATGAATGGTGCTTTTTTTCCGGCCCCTGCACAGTGCAGTAGCTTCAGAAGAAGTGGTGGAGAGTGGTGCTATTTAGAACAACCCATTGATGGAGGTCAGGACACTCTTTTTGGAGAATATGAGAGATTCTGTGTTATTTCTATGAAATTACACAGCACTCTTTTTGGACCTGGGTTTGAATCCCTTCAGTTCAATGTGGGAAAAGGAAGCTGGGTAGCCCACTTCATGTATGAGTGCTTTAACTTCTAAGCTATATATATATATATATATATATATATAAAGGGTGGGGGGAGGGATAGCTATTTGCTCCAAGCTGTTTTAAAAGAAAGCGGCAGCTTTTACTAATTTTGTCCAATCCCGTCCTGCGTGTCTGAGCAAAATTTTGTATGTATGCTGAAAACACAGAGAGTTAGATCTGAACATGCGCAGACAAGCCTAGCAAGTGGAAAGTTCCACTGCATG
Source organism: Crocodylus porosus (assembly GCF_001723895.1). NCBI lineage: Eukaryota > Metazoa > Chordata > Crocodylia > Crocodylidae > Crocodylus > Crocodylus porosus. The sequence continues at coordinate 218,530,337 of NW_017728886.1, read as the reverse complement.
CCCAGCACGTGCCCCCTGCTCGACCCCAAGGCTTGTCAATCAAGACTGCCATAACGCACATGCCCAGTTTACTCAGAGCATGAGGTAATCTGATCTAATGCACATGCTCAGTTCACTGACTGCATGATGTAATTGGACTAGAAATTTCTATGAAGCGAGCAGCCTGATTGGCCACTAAATTCATATAAAAGGCTTGTGACCCCCCCCCACCCAGGGGTGGTGTGTGTGTGTTTTGGGGGAGAGACTGTGCTTGACCTGTGAGCAGAGGCTGCCTTTCCAGGGACTGTCTCACAGGGAGAGAACAATCCTTAGAGCAGGGGCTGCGGCTGCAGGGGCTACTCCTAAGGAGGGCTTCTAGCCCACTGGTCTCTTCCTCGCTGCAATTTTGGCTATTCGATTCCTGTCTTGATCTTTTGGCTACCGGACTGATTCTGGCACCAACCCTGACCACGATTTCGATCAACCCGACTTACTGAGATCACGGCTTTACCTCATTGTACCCGGCACTGACCTCAGCATCATTATCTATCAACTTCGGCATTGATTCCACTTTGGACTGGCGTCACAACGTGTCACTGTTTTGTTGTTTGTATCCCTTAATGAGCTGTTGACAGCCCTGGGACTTAAGGAGTGGGCAGGCGCCCCTATCCATTGTGGGGTAGATGGCAAGGGCTCACTCCGGAACCCCGTGGGCCAGCAGATCCCTCTGTTGTTCGTTTTGTTAGCACTGTAACTGAAGCAAACTTCCTACCTATGCTACAGAAGTGTAAGTAAATAAAATTCAACTATTTTTTTAAACCGCACGATTCCGCGTACCACTCAGACTCCTCGCCGCTAATCCCGCCTGTTCCGTATACGAACCCTCGGCCCACCATGACGCTGGGGTCTTTATTCCCCGACACTGCCTAGGGTGTAATTTGAGAATACATGGTTGGCTGAGTCACTCAGAGCACTCATGCAGAGAAATGCCTATTTTCTGGATCCAGTTTGGAACTGTCTATCAGTTAGGCATCAAGTTTCTCAGCCCATCCAAAACTGAGCTGTTTCTACGCATGTAGAAAAATAGCACTTTTAGCGACCTAAGCATATTTCAAGTCACAAATTGTGCTATCTATGGAGTTTAGGTGTTGCTAAGGTTAGGGGAAATCTGAGTTTGTGTTCTCAGGATCACATCTAGGCATTTTAAGTACCTGATGTTTCTTCTTCTTCTTCTTCTTCTTCTTTTTGTCCTGGGTATGACCCCAAGCCACCTCATTGCATTGAGATTCTGGACCAGACTGCATTCAAGAGTAAGAAAGGGTACAAGTAATCTCTACCCCACTCCACCCTGATTTAAAAAAATGTGTGTGCAACAGGAACCTTTATATTTAAGCAGATAAGGACTCCATGGAGTTAATGGCATTGTTGGAACTTTTCTTTGTAAAATGGAGTAGGAAGATGTGGGTAGAAGGGGACAAGACCACAGTGTCTGAACAGAATAAAGCAGAAGCTCCTAGCTCTTTAAAGGTGGTGTAGCAGCTGTTTCCCAATATTCCTGAGAAAGCTAATTCTACTTGAAGAAAATGTCTCCTGAGAACCACACACATTTTCCTCTGCATGACTAAGTGCTACTCTAAATGTGTAGCTCTTGAAAAGGGGATAGTCAAGTTCCCTCTGCTGTCTTCCCTTCTCCTTCAGGTTTTTAAATTCAATGGAGGCCACAAACCACTCCAGGAATCACTTTTTCATGGGATATCATGGGATCCTAACCAACCATCTCTCTGGAGTTGAGGCAGCCTGTAGCAATTCAATATACAGCAACCTTGTGCAGTGTTACCAAACTGATTTTTGTTTTTGTACCCTATTCCTGTGCCTTATTTCTCTGTCCTTTCTTTTTTTGCCTTCTTGTCTCTAATTGGGTCCAAACCCCACAAAGACTTAAGGACACACTGAACATTATGCTCTGTGAGGAGTCATGCTGATGTCACTGGGACCATTTGTTGTGCAGGAAAATTAGGCATACATGTTAGGTCTTTGAAAAATCAGATTCTTATGCCATAGGCAGTTTAGTGAAGCAATACTGTTTTGCTGTAGGTCTCCACAGTGTCTTGGGTATTTTGAATGCTAGTGTAATATGAGGAAGAGAAAGCTCTGAAGTCCAGTTGTTTTCAAATTGCAACCGTGTCTCTAAGGGGAAAAAGGGACCCTTCTCTAAATGCAGATGTGAAAAGAGCTCTGGGTTAGATTTCCACATGCTCTTCATCCACAATTGAGATAGGCTTTTCAAAATTGCCCAGCGTGTAGGAAGGGGTATGCTTTTAAAATCTGTTCCTTTGTGTCCAAGGTAGTGTGTGTGCATGTTTGTTGTCACTTAGCTATTGGAAAAATACCATCAGTATTTAGACTCTCTTACCTTAACATATTTGCACAAAGTCTCTTTATACCTAATACATAGAGCTTATATATCTATATATTTTTTGTGCCAAGTAACCTCTTCAGGTAGCCTTGACTCAAAGGCTTACAAATACTGTGCATATACTCTTTATATGACTCAAATGGAATCAAAACAAAACTAACATCATACTTTTCATTATATGATTTATTTAATGGCTCTAGACATGTTGAGCCTTTCATTGTTCACAAGAAGCTTCTGATTTCCTTGAATGCTTATTATTTCATAATTACACACTTTTATTGAAAAACTGATCATATATTTCATCATTTTGGCAGATAGTTTTTGGTATGTAGTATGCCAACATTATGTTCCAAGTATTCAATATTCAGGATACTTTGGTTTGTTTAGTTAGATGCAAAAGCTACATGGTATTTCTCTGTTTCTTGACTGGATTAGGATAGATTTTATAATCAGGATCATTATACAAGTATTGATTTAAATCCAAAATTCAAGTTTTGATGCCATCCATTATTTGCTTAGGAAGCATGTGCTTGGGAATTTTGGGGGAAATGTTAGATAAATGGGCAAGAACACAGTTAAAGTCCATTCTTTTAAAAATTGAAAGAAAAATGTATAAAAAAGTACCTTTGTGCTGTTCTCCAAAACAACAGAAGAAAAAAGATCTACAATTCTTTGCTTTTGACTCTGTCACACCAAAAATTATACCAACGGAAAAGGATTAGGGTAGATTTTGGCTATAAAGCTGTAAGTGTAGATACTTCAGGTTGTTACTTTGCTAGTTTAAAAATTTGCTGATGTGCCCACTAAGCATTTAGATATATTGTTATGTGTTCATGGCCCACTAACGGACTTCAGGTGTAAATGTGACTATCAATAAAAACGTAATGAATATTTGTTATTTTTAAACTTAATTAAGTAAAACAAAAACAGTTCAGCATGACTGTAAAAATAGTTATTGGTTCATTACCTGTAATCCTATTAGCCTTTTCATATGATCAGTCTAATTAGAGAACAAGGAGCGGGACAGTGAAAATGCATCACAATATACATAGGTATACAATGATATGGTCTGATTGGCCCCTGTCCTAATGTTATTAAACTTTTAGACATAACAGTACAAGGCAAGATGCTAGTGCAGAAAATTCAGAGATTGATAAATGTAAAGGGTGCTTTGGGAATGATGAATGAGTGATACCTTCATGAAGTATATTTAAATAGAGCAATCTTAATTTGGTGTGATAGGGCATGTGTAGATGGCAGGGGCATTAATGTAATCTGCCTGAAAATTTTAATGAGGCTTTTTTTGGTGTGGTGCATTTTTGTTTGCATGACATGGCGTTTGTGTTTGCATGAACAGCACTTTTGAGCGAGTTAAGCTCCCATGTCTCATTCCCTGCAGAATTCTGTAGGGTGAATCAATTACTGATTTACCTCCTAGAATGTCTTTCCTAATGTATTACAGCAGGAGGTGCATGTAAACCACCTGGGCTCCCCAGTCCCCACCCCCGGACTCTTGCTGGGCGTCTCCTCCGGGGCATGGTCACGGTCATCCCCAAATCCTTGTCACTTGCACCTGCCTATGCTCATTAGGTCTGGTCTCTCTCCATCAGTACACAATCTCAAACCCCATACCAATCCCAAAGACAATCCTCCCCTCCCATTCCTTTTCTTTCCCATTCTACCTTTGGGAGTTTTTTTTCTTTTGTTAACTACAGCTGCTATATCGTAAGAGTAGTTTAAAAAGCTATGGTAAAGACCTGTAGTTGCATCCCTTTATTATAGAAAGAAATCATGGCACCATTTATACTGTACTATGGGTCCTTTCTGAGACAGGTAAGGTATATTATTGGCACTTGTTCTGTCCTTATAAAGCAATGTAGCTGAGATGTAATGGGAAGACCTTTATAGAACGTTAACAGTTTTCACACCATATTTTTCAAAGTCTTATCCTCAAAGTTTTCATTCTGTTTCCTAGAGGACTGATGAAAGGGATTAGTTGACTGACAGTAGCCTGGTTTGTACTGACATCAAACTTGGCTTCTGCTCAAGGTTACAAAATTTGATACAAATATTTCATAAACCTCTGTTTCACAGGGACAAATCCTGTCACTCTTCCATTATATTTACTCTTGTATTTCACTGTGTGGGAAACTATTTTATTATGGTGTCTTTTAAACTTCATTTAAAAACTCCAGCAAATCACATAAAGATGAATTCAGCAATCAACGAGCACCATCAAAGCTGGAGTTCCTATTCTTGTTGACATACAAAAATACATAGCCTACGTGGGATTGCACCATGTCCCTTTAGGAGGTATGCACATTTTTCATCTAAGAGATAGGAAAAGGCACAGCTGGAGCATAGCGGCTACAGCCTCTTTTTCCAGGGAGGACTACTTCATCTTGGGGAGGACTGAGGTGTATGAGGGATCTCCACCCTGGCCAGTAGTGCCTGATCTTAGAGCAGGGTTCAGATGTGTCAGCTGCTTCTCCCCCCTCCTCCCTGTCCCTAACCTCAGAAATGATTGGAGAGGTTTCTAGAAACATGGAAGTTGTGTGTTTCTCAATGAGGAAAGAATATATAGGAGAAAATGAAGGCAATGTAGGAGAAAAAAAATGAGCTGATGGGGAGGTGTTTATGAAATCCCTTTGTTGGGAAGATTATTCTCTTTATGGATAAGCTATCAAGGACTTTGTTGGGTTCTCTCCCTTGTTCCAGTGACAGGGGCCAAGCTGTGACTAGCCACAAACCCTTCTGGCTCAGAGTCAGAAATGTATTTATAGGCAGTGGGGGGTGTCTACATGAGTGGATTACCTGGGCAATTACTAGGGAGTCGGAGCAAGATTTATGGAGGTTTTAGTGGTTTGTGGAATTTTAATTACCCTTTTCCTTCACAACAGAGATATAAAGAGGTAATGGCTAATTTAAGGCCTAGGTCACCTCAGGGGTGATGGCATATCATGGTGGGACTTTTCTTGACTTAGAATGACTGGCAGTTGCTTAAGAGCCCCAGCTCCTGAAAGGTCCAAGGGAAAAGTTACTATTTGAATAAATAGGTTTCCATTGTAGAATTGGGGGTGGGAAAAGGGACTTCTTTTTTTGGTCCTATTTAGGAATTAGGGGTGATTATAACTGCAGCTGACCTTTGTGACTTGTTTTGGAGCTCTTTATTGAAGTGTTTATCTATGGTAAACCTTTTGGAAGGGTAGATGCAATGTTGCTATGTGGGAAACCTAGGGATATTAATAGCTAAGACAATTGATCATTTCTATCTATGGTTATGGACAAAGGGAGACAAGCCAAGGGACTGTCTTATGGTACTCAGAAACCTGGAGTGAAGTATTTGTTCTTAATACTGTTGGTCATACTTGTTATCCTTTGGAAGAATATAGTGTTCAGTAATGGTTTTAGTCTTTATTAATTAATGTTTAGTCAAAGGTAAGAGTTATCCTGAGATTGAGTGATTGAATCATAATATTAAAAATGCTTATGTCCCAACTATGTAGAAGAAATATGAGTTTTAGCTCATTGTTACAGATGCTCTGTATAGTCTGGGAAAATGCTGTATGTCAGCCTGTGCTTTGGGTTCTTGATGAAACCCCAGCAAATCAAACAGAAGTCCAGATGGCAGAGCAAAATGAGGGCACATTATAAGAAACACAGTATTAGCAGATCCCTGTTTTTGGAGCTCAGGGAACTCCAGTTCAACTCCTCAGCTGCACTAATATTGCACAAGTAGAGAAATGGCCACTTAAGTAGGCAGGTCCAAAGTCACATATAGCTTTACAGCAGGGGCAGGCAAAATACAGCCCGCAGACTGGATCTGGGCCACCAGGCAATTCCATCCAGTCCATACGCACCCATCAATTAATTATGCCCCACACAGTCCATGCATTTTGCTCCCACCCTTATGCACAGAAGGGCCTGGCCCAGACAGCATGCAGCTTCTGGGCAGAGCTATTTCTGCCACTGCTGCAGCTTCTGCGGGACCTGCTTGGCTTCCCCAGCCTCCAGCAGCTCCTTCTTGTATCTCTGATACAGCATTTACTCCTGACAGCAGATAGGGAAGCAGTGAGGTCAGGGGAGCTGTGGCAGGAGGGGCAGGGCTGCAGTTGGGCAGGGGTGGGGGGCTGGTGGGAATGTGGAGCTAATGCCTAGGGGGGCAGCAGGAGTGCAGCCTAGGTGGGCAGCTCAGGTGGGCAGGGTATGGGTGAGAGGGACTGGGGGGGGTTGGAGATTCCCTCCACAGACTCCCTCCCTTTGGCGCACAGCCCCCATTGCTGGTAGCAGCAGCAGGTGGGCGTTTGGGGGACTCGTGGCACTGCTGCCTGGTGGCATACAGCTTTGGTCAGCACTGCACATGGTGACAAGGTGCACAGCCTGCCTGGCCCACCTCTATTGCGCAGGGCTCCCTGAGGCACACATGCAGCTCCCAGCACTCATGTGCCACTGGGGGAAGCCCCGCATGATGGAGCCTGCTACCTTTCCCAGCACATGCATTTGCTTGGACTCTGCTAGAAGTGGCGGGGGAGCCCCACCCATGTTTTCATGGCAGCAACTGGCTCCATTGCATGGGGTTTCTCCCAGGTAGCACACAGGTGCTGGGAGCCACACATGAGCCTTGGGATGCCCCACATGATAGAGGTGGGATGGGCAGGCTGTGCTCCTTGCCTCCATGTGCAGCTCTAGCAGGAACTGCACATTGCTCAGCAGCAGCAACTGCATGGTTCACAAGTGCCCCATGCATCTGCCACCTGCTGCTGCTGTTGGCCATAAGGGCTGTCTCCTACCCTCCTTCACATCACACAAACCCCCTATACCCACACTGTGCCTCCACAACCCCTCCACATATACACACACAACTCTGCAATATACCCTACAGCCCCCCCCACAGCCACACGCCCTCACAGATCCTACATCCCCGCACCCCACCATACACCCTGCCAAAATACAAAAGTAAGACTTTATTTTTGACCTATTATGCAGTCACCTCTATACGCACTACACAAACACAAATCATGACAAAAATATATTTTGTAATAAAATTAAGATATGTTATAGTAAATGTTTGGGTTTTAGTAAATTATTTGGGGGGTTTTCTAGTTCAGATGGCACCCTCCCAAAAGGAGTACTTCTGGGGACAAGGGGAGGAACTTCTGGTGGCAAAGGTCAGGGGTTAGAGGCAGAACTTCTGGTTCCAAGATGGCATCCAGAGGGCGGGGCACCTTTCAAAGGGCGGGGCTAACCTTGTGGCCCTCGACAGCTTACCAAAACTCTTTAAGTGGCCCTCCAGCCAAAATAATTGCCCACCCCTGCTTTACACCTTAGGCCAAACTCAGTGGTTTTCACTCTACTTAGAAACATATAAACTATTTGTTCAGACTATAGAGCACTAGTGTAAGATGTTCATAGCAAGGTGCCAAGCTCAACACTTTTTCTTTTAGAACATTTTCTGTATTTTTATATACCAGAAAAGACCAGAAATATTTAGTAGTAAGCCATATTTGCTGTTACCATGATCATTTATTTGCATTATAACACTGAAAGGCCTCAATCAGAGCTGTGCCCTAAAGTAGTTGTCTCTGTACAAGTATAGACAAATATATTATCCCTCATCCAAGGAGAAACTTTGATACACCATCTGTGTTGGTTAGGGATCATGGCTCTGAAGAGAAATACATAAAGTTAAATGACTTTTTTTTCTTGAGTTCCAGCAACAAAATAGACCCAAGTTACATTCTTCTAAAAAGCCCAGGTACTTCTAGTTTCAGTTTGCCTTCCAGAGACTGCTGTAAGATGCTGTTGCTGTTATGGCTGCTCCACTGATTGGCAATTAGACTCATGTATCCATAGCAGTTTATAGCGCTTATTTTGTGTCTGGGGAAATATGCTTATTCCTCCTGGTATTCTGATACATTGCTTTAAAACCCCTATACCTAAAACACTTTTTGGAGTATATCAGTTACTAAGTACCCTCTCATCTGTTAGAAAGACACTCGTGAATTACACGTTTTCATATTGCCTCACTAGGTAAAAGAACAGGAACTCTCTTCATGAATTAAATGCTTACATTATGTCTTCATATTTATGTTATTTCTATCCTAAAACTTTTTTTCATTCTATCAGGTATACTGGTACAGGTGCTAGCATCCCACTTCTCACTGTAGTCCCATGCCTATTATGCGGTCCAGTAGTTCCACAAACATTTTTTTTTGTCTTGATTGTTTTTTTTCTGTTGAAATCTGGCTTTCCTTGATGTTTGTTTATTTCTAGACATTTTAGTTTGCAGTTTTGCAGTTCAAATCTCATTTTTTCTTTACCAAATTCCTTTCCACTTTAGTTCTCTTTGTATTATTTCATTTTTATTATGTATAAAGAAAATGATAGAATATAATATAATGCCTTTATATACATTGATGGCCTATTCTCATGTTGAGTACCTCATTCATTTCTGGACACCCTGTTTCAAAGAGCTATAACAGAAATAGAAATGGTCCAAAGACAGGTGACAAAAATGATCAGAGGCTCAGAAAGACTCCTCTGTGAAAAGAGACTGAAATAATGAGTGCTGTTTAGTTAAAGAGGAGATGAATAAGAGGGGGCATGACCCATATATATGAAATATTGGATGCTATATTATAGTATAGCACATGTACCATCAGGTGCTTCTATTTACCCTTTCTCGTATGACAAAAGAAAGGAGACAGTAAAATAAATTAAACTATTAAAAATGCTTTTTACACAACAAATGCTATGTATAGCTTTCTTCACAAGGTATCATTGAGAGCAAGAGCTTAGTGAGATTTGAAGAAGGGTTAAGCAGCTACATGAATAATGAGAACATCTGCAGTTAGGAACTGACAGAAAATTGGTAGGGGTATAAACCCTCATTTTTCAGGCAGAAACCCCACAAACCTTTCCCATGGCTGTGACAAAGAGAAGGAAGAGCATCTTTGCAGACAGGCTAGCTAACCTGGGGAGGAGGGTATTAAACTTTGTTTGCTGGGGGATAGAGACCAAAGCCCTGAGGTAAGTGGGGAATTGGGTGACCTGGAGAAAACACAAGCAGGAGGAGGGCAACAGTAGGGCAATTGTCTAGTTACTGAGAAAGTAGGGCAATTGTCTAGTTACCTCCGATGTCTGTACACAAATGCACAGAGCCTGGGAAACAAGCAGGAAGAACGGGAAGTCCTCACACAGCCACAGAACTTGGTGGGATAGCTTGCATGACTGGAGCACTGTTACACATGAGTATGAACTGCTCAGGAAGGATAAACAGGGCAAAAAAAGAGGAGCTGTGCTTTATGTAAAATTGCTGTATGATTGCTCAGAGCTCCAGGAAAAGACTGGAGATAGGCCTGTTGAAAATCTTGGTCTCAGAGGTGAGAGCAACACAGGCGATATTGCGGTGGGAGTTGAGGTGACCACCAGACCAGAAGGTTAAGGTGAATGAAGCTTTCTTTAAACATGCAGCAGAAGTTTCATGGGGTACTTCTCAAGTTCTCATGGGGGACTTCAATCACCCTGACATCTGCTGGGAGGGCAATTCAGTCATGCACGGGCAATCCAGGGAGTTTTTGGAGAGTGTTGGAGACAACTTCCTGGTACAAGTGTTGGAAAGGCCAACTAGGGGCCATGCTCTTCTTGACCTGCTGTTCACAGGGGAGAGTTGGTGAGGAATGTAGTAGTGGATGGCAATTTGGGAAGCAGAGACCACAAGATGATTGAGTTTAGGATCCTGAAGGAAGGAAGGAATGAAGGAGAGTAAGGACCCTGGACTTCAGAAAATTGGGCTTCTACTCGCTCAGGGAACTGATGGGCAGGATCCTTTGGGAAGCCAGTCTGCAGGGAAAAAGAATTGAGGAGAGCTGGTTGTACTTTCAAGAAACCTTACTGAGAGTGCAGGAACAAGCCATCCTGATGCACAGGAAGACTAGCAAGTTTGGGAGAAAAGCAGCTTGGCTTAGCAGAGAACACTTCAGTGAGCTAAAACACAAAAAGAAAGCTTACAAGGAGTGGAAACTTGGACACATTACTAAGGAAGAGTATAGCTTGGGCATGCATAAATAAGATCAGGAAGTCCAAAGCAATTCATTCAGGTGATTGGATTTATTATTCATTTCAGGTGAAAAAGAGAACAAAAAAAGTCAGAACGTTGCTTATTCCTCATCAAAATACAGCAACTGGGAATCTTATTGGATTCCCAAATGTAAACTCATTTGATGAAATGAGCATTTGAATGCGTGTAGAGCTAATTATTGCCCATGTAGCTCATCCAGCTTGTCATTTGCAGAATGCACATTCTTTTACCTGCTTCATTTAAAGTGCAGCCAATTTTCCAGAAATTTTGCTTGAAGATTACAATGATTAGAGGTGCTATTATTTAGTTAGTAACATTAAATAGTCCAAGATTCGTTATCTTTTCTTTCCTTTTGGGGGTGGGGAGGTGGGGATCAAAATTAGTGACTCTAGTATCTCAAGTAACCATTAAGCCATGTTGATTTTATTCTTTTTTTCTGACTATTCCTTCAGGGGGAAATATAAAAAACTTCCAAATGCACAAAGAATTTAATTTCTTTTTCTGAAAAAAACAGCAAGAAAATGAGCAAACTTGAAGGAGTACTGCATAGAGGCTTTATATAAATGGTTTGTTTTGGGAGAAGAGGCCTGGGTTTGGTCTTAAGGGGTTTTTTTTGTTTGTTTGTTTTTCCTTTTTCTTTGCTCCATTTAGGGAAGTATTTTTCCATTGGATTTTAACCTTGAATGCTACCCAACACTTGCATTCAAGATCAGGACTTCAGAAACATGCTAAAACCTTCATTTGTCTTAATATGAAAAGTGTCTGGGCCCAGCCCTTTGACGCTGAATGATAGAAATGCAGGGGGGGGGGGGGGGGGGGGAGGGGAAATCATGTTCATGGGTCTGTTTATGTAGAATCCAGTACTAGTGGGCTGCATTTCTTAAGTAAATAATTGTGCTCTTCCTCAAAGCTGTATTTTCTGCTGTTTAAGCCTGTTAAAAGTTCAGTTTGGTTTGAGGCTGAATGCTGCAGTACAGGGCCAAAAGAGAGACACTCTATGACTTTGTTAGGATAGACTGCTGCAAATTAGGTCTGAGAACAAGATATAAAAAGAACACGCAACTTGCAAGAAATGTGTGTCATTAGCAAAATTGTCTTCTGTTAGTTGCCTCAATGCTACGTTCTTTCGAGTCTTGAAGTGAATAGTATCTTGCTTATAAAACCATTGGTGACACTTGTCACAATGTGAAATGTGCACTCTGTGTAGCCCTTTAGGTTGCTATGTTTAAAACTCATATAAGAGAACTAGAAACAAGTAGGCTTTGTGCTAATTTTGAATAAAGGGTACAGAATGAAAATTGTCATAAATTACAAGGCAGTAGCTCTTAACTTTAGTGTTTCATAAAGAAATAGAACAAACATTGAGCAGAAAGAATACATAAGAAGCTACATGGTGAAAAATCTAGAAGCAATAAACAGTTCAGTTTATATATAAAAAATTATGCCCAATAAAGTTGGTAAGTTTAAAAAATTAGTCTATGAATCTTGATAAAATTGAGCTAAGAGCTTGGTGTCTTGCTTCTGTCACAAAACTTTATTGAAATTAGACTGTATTGGCTCTGAGTACTGGCCCCATGATTGAAATCTTGTTGAAAGATGAACTAAAATAAGCTCACAGGTAAGGTCAAGATAAATGCATGGCATTGGAGAAGGTATCTAAGGGGGTCTTACATACATCAGGGATAAATCCAATTTAGTTTGGCATCCTTGAGACTTTTACAAAAGAAAACATAAGCAGCATGCCATTATATTCATGGATAAGAAAAATTTTTAACACAGTTGAGAAGAAATAGTTTGATACAGATATTCAGGTGAAATAAATTGCTAAGGGTATTTAGGACTGGCATTTACATAGAGTAGGCTGCGAAGATTTTCTTCCATTCAGTGCATCCTACACAAGGTCATTCATAATGGGCTTCTGACACAGTTCCTTCCATGGAGCCTGTGGGATTCATTATCTCAAAGGTGGGGAGGGAGGAAATTAGGGCTTTGCTGCTTTCATTACACTGGCATGGGAAGAGCAAGCTGCAATGCCCCCTGAACTTCCACTTTCCAGGTTTTGTTGTTTCAAGGAAAAGGATGGTTTAGCCCTGACTTCTCTTGAATACTGGATAGACTAAGAAGGAAGTACACCTCTTTCCAAGCTTGCTGGTGGAGAATTCTTTTTCAGACTTACATTGAAAATGATGTCTATCCAGTTGTGTGTAGAAGCTACCTCCTCTACGTGCAAGTTACTGTACTTAGATTTCCTAACATGCTAGTTAAACAGTTCTCAATTGATTAGTGAAATCAAAATGACTGTAATATCTCACTTACACTATCTTTAATCTCTCTCCTGAATTTGTCCTGCTGTACTGAATGCCTGTGATTCGCTTAGGAATACGCTCAGTTATGTTAGGAAGTACAACCCCATCTGGTTTGTATATATCCTGAATAAACTGTTGAAGTGGAAGGTCTTTGCATTCTGTATCCTGGCAAGAGACTCCTAAGCTATCATCAAGTGATTAACATGGTTGCAAATTTCATGTACTACAGATAGCATGGTCATCACTCGATGGTCACTAGCAAGTAAACTCTACCTGATAAAAACAATGGGAAAAGAAAGCAATGGATGGAAGTAACCTGAATGCTTTTGTTTATAATTTATTGCTACCAGTGTCTGCTACTAAGAAACCATATGTGAGACCCTGTGATGTGATTAATCACATGTTCCAGCTGGCTTTTGAATGATCTCAGTTCTGTCAATTGAAAGCAGGAGGAATTCTTCCCTAGCCTAGTATGATCCCTGCCTGTTGTCATTACACAGTTGGAGACTGAGAGTGATTATTTAGGGCAGGCAAGCTAAATATTTTTATTTGGGAACTTGTGTGATTATGAAGGGTAGGATAAGAACAAAGTTCTAAATCCAGTCCCCTTGATTTGACCACTGTCTGCTGTCTCAATGGCTGTTGTCTCAAGCCATGATAATGTGGCTCTGTTAAAAAAACAAAAAAACAAAATATATACCTTGCCCTGTAGAACCACCAGATCTTGGGCATATCAGATTTGCAAAGGGATCTTAATTATGGCTTCTGAGCTGGTGGGGTATGTTTCTTCTTTGTCTACTTAGAATCATAGAAACAGGCTACTTCTAAGTAGAGTTAGTAGGAAGTTTTTCTTAATAAACGTAATGAAATTTAATACCGTCTCTGTACTTCACATGAAATGATGCCATACTCTGGAATCTGCAGATTACATGTGAGGGCGTTTATCAAACCAGTATGTATACGGAGGAGAAAGGCACATGAACACATAGTAAACAAAATTCAACAGAGCTTTAGATGGTTGGACTTGTTTCTTGCAGGTTTATAGGTATGTTTTGTCTTATTGAGCTTGATCTGCCATCCATCCATGGAGTACATATATGCTTGTGTAGGTAGAGCTGGCCAAATTATTTATCATGAAAATATGTACAATTTAAAAAAAAAACAACAACAAATCTCATTTTTTATTATTTGACAAAATGAAATAGATGGCTAAATAATACACAGTAAATAATTTATTCACAGAATATAGGACTAGAGGGAACTTCCTGGGTTATTGAATCTAGCCCTGTGTTATGGCTGACAACCATGTCATAAAAATTAATGATTATTGTTCGTCACTATTGGGCATTCCATATATGTGCATTATCTTCAGGTTTCTTTCATTATATGTATTTTTTTTGTAAGAAGGTGTTTAGTTTAGGCCTCATGCATACTTCTTCAGTCCATACTTCAGTGAAGCTGCCCCAACTGTTACCATGTAGGGATTTAGCCTTACATTAAATGAGTAAGCTATGATAACAGTTTATATATACTATTATACAGTAAAGTACCATGAACAACCTGTTCCTTATTATCAGACTCCTTTTCAATACATGTTTTATCTCATGGAGAGAAAAACAGTATATTTGCCTGTTTTCATTAGAGAAAATAAGAATTACATACACACACACAGACACACACACACATGCACACACACGTATGTATATAAACATATATGCATATATATATAAATATACAGGCATACCTCGTTTTATTGTGCTTCGCTTTATTGTGCTTCGCAGATATTGCGGTTTTTTACAAATTGAAGGTTTGTGGCAACCCTGCCTTGAGCAAGTCTATCAGCGCCATTTTTCCAACAGCATTTGCTCACTTCGCATTTTTTAGCAATAAAGTATTTTTTAATTAAGGTCTGTACATTGGTTTTTTTTAGACATAATGCTATTGCACACTTAATAGACTACAGTATAGTGTAAACATAACTTTTATATGCACTGGGAAACCAAAAAATTCGTGTGACTCGCTTTATTGCGATATTCGCTTTATTGCGGTGGTCTGGAACCGAACCCACAATATCTGTGTGTGTGTGTGTGTGTGTGTGTGTGTGTGTGTGTGTGTGTGTGTATTATGTATGTATGTAAGTACACACACACACACACACACACACACACACACTGAGCTGCATGACAAAAATAGCTCCATGACCTTCACCATATAGTGCTGGGTTTACATGCAGTGGAAAACAATTCCCACTTCATTCAGTTTGTGCTACATTGCTTCCATCTAAGAAAAACCACCATACAATAGTGATATTTATTCTTTGGCATTTAATCTTTTGTTTTTGTGCTAATTCATAGAACATGTATGTAAATGCTAGGAGACTGGCAGCAGGGGGAGTCCAGGGGGTCAGCCTGCCAACCCAGAGCTGCTCCCCCAACTTGGCTACATCCAGACGAGTGTGGCCGTGTGGTATGTGGGGCCGCAGACACATCTGCAGTGCCACATACTGGACATTTAGTTGTTCTCCACACTGCAAGGGAAAAAAGAAAACCCACACCCAAAAAAGGTGGAGCAGCAGACATAGGAACAATGTGCGCCACTCAAAACTGGAGCCTAGCCGGCTGGAGTCACATTCCAGCTGCCAGCCGGGCTTTGAGTAGCAGGATCACTGCTGCTGCAGCCCCACGAGGCCCCCAGGTCCCCAGGTAAGGCTGCTGGGGCCAGCCCAGTGCTGCCCCAACTTCCCTTATCCCACCTGGGGTAACTTGCCACCCAGTGGAGGGCGCATGGCACAGGCGTTCTCAGGGCACAACTAGCAGTGGCACAAGGTGTTCTGCTGCTAGTTGTCCCTGGAAAACCAAAAGTCCACGCTTGTGTGGGCGTGGCCTTTGGCTCAACATGCTGCAGAGGGGCTGCCTGGGACACAAAGGTACTATAATATGGGACTAACTGGAAGGCAGCGCCTGCACTATAGTACCCTTCTGCCCAGCCAGCCCCAGTCATTGTCTACACATGCGTTGCTGCAAAGTAAAGGATTCCACCCTAGGTAAGTACTTGTGTCAGACAGTACTATCCTACAGAACAGTTCATTAGTTTACTCTGGTCTAATAGGGGCCTGTGTAGACAGTGCTGTTCTACTGTGGAGCTAATTAGTCAACTCCACAGTAAAGTGTTTCATGTAGATGCACCCAGCTTGTAACAAATCTTCAGGAAGTCACTTTGCAGCCATTGGCACACTGCAGTCTACTGTGTAGATGTCTGCATGCAGCCGAAACTGCAAAACCAGCCAGTCCCAATGGCTGTTCTTTAAAAAAACAGTTTCTCATACCTTTGCTTTATTTATGTATTTATTTTAAAAAAGAGCAGTTTGTCAAACATTTAATGTTGACAGACAAGTCATGTCGCAGTGAAGGTAAACGTTACCATGAGTGACACTGACTGTGTCACTACATGCAGCATTAGCCAGAGAATTTGAGAAGACAGGTTCATGAAAAAAATATGAATGTTGTCAGACAACCTTGAATTTTTTATTATTAAAATCTTGAGTGAATTTAGTGCTCATGAAAGTGAAGGACTAGGCTTTTCCACACATCTCTCTCAATCCATCTCCGTTCTGACCTCCAACACCCCTGCTATTCTGGTTATGGGCCTTGAGTGGAGAGTACTTACTGTAACAAATTGTGCTAATTTTTTTTAATGAATAACTGAAGACTTGGATGAGGCCATCGAGCTCATTTTTATTTGTGACCCAACAGTAATTTAATCTCAGGTCCTCAGAGATGTCAGGCTGGAACCAAGGGAATATAATGCACTGACTGGTAGTGAGTGTGCTACTGCCCCGTTCTTATTGGCATACAAAGTTTCTTGAGGAAGTTTGCAGGTGACAGAGAACTGGGAAGGACTATGGACACAGAAGACAGGAGAGAAATTCAGAAGGATCTCTAGAGATTGGAAAGCTGGGCTTTCCAACAGTGTGAAGTTCAATGCTGACAAATGCAAGGCGATACACTTCTGGAGGAATAATTAAAAATATAAATACAAAACGAGTGACACCTGATAGGATAGCTGCACTACAGAGAAGGATCTGGGATTTGTGGTAGATCAATCAATAAGAGTCTTCAGTGTGATGCAGCTGCACAAAAACTAAATGTAGTTTTGGGATGCATCAAATAGAAGAATTAGGTGCAAGACATGGGAGTTGATAGTGACTCTCTTCTCAGCACTGCTAGAGCATTGTGTGTAATTTTGGGTTCCACATTTTAAAAAGGATATGGAGAAATGAGACGGGGTCCAGAGGTAGGCAATAAAAATGATAAATAGCTTGGAGGGCAAGTCATATGAGGAGAAGCTGAAGGAGCTAAGCCTGTTCAGCTTGCAGAAAAGCTACTTCAGAGGGGATATTAAAACAGTCCTCAAATACCTGAAGGGCTGTCATAAAGAAGAGGGAAAACACTTTTTTTTTTCTCTTGCTCCAGAGAGTATGACATGGACCAATGGCTTGGAGTTGCTGCAAAGTAGGTTTTGATTGAATATCTTGAAAGACTTCTACACTGTCAGAACAGCGAGGAGGTGGAATAGTGAGGCTGTGGACTATGATCATAGCTTTGCCTATTACTGTATTTTCTAAGCTTCTGGGCTTTGCTGGTTTCCTCATGGGGCCAGAGGGGAATTTTTTTCCTCTCCTGCTGCTACATGTGTCAGGGTTTTTTAAAAGCCTTCCTTAGAGGCATTGGCTGTTGGCTGCAGCCAAGGCTCCAGATTTTTACTGAGGTGGGCCAGTGCTCCTGCTGGGACTTAAACCTGGAGGTTTCTGGCAAGAGTGTTTTGGCCCTCTGCTCAGGGTCCACATGATCACCATATTTGACATCAGGAAGAAATTTTACCTCATGGCCAGATTGTTGTGGACTCTGGGACTTTTTGCCTCCCTCTATGGTGAGGGTGTGACCCTCTTCCTGGGAACTCTTGAGTTTATTTTTAACAACCTTTGCATCAGTGGGACATTGGCTGCTGTGGTTCCCCCTGCTTTACCTGTAGCAGGTTAAGATGTTATGTATTGTGCTGTTTCTGGGTTGACTGTAGTTTTACTAGAAGGTTAGACAATGAACATGGGATGGTTTGGACAGGAATCATCCTGCCTCAGGCAGGCGTTTGGAGTAGAAGATCTCTCAAGGTCCCTTCCAGCTCTACTTCTCTATGACTCTATGATTTGGAATAAGAACAGTCCAGTTGTGTTAGAGGCCCTGTTCTGCAACTAGCTATAAATGGTAGCTAAGGTGCTTTAATAATGTTGCTTTTATCTAAACTTTTGGGATATGCTTGTTGGAGCAATGTGGTTAGGGAATCTTGTGGAGAGCAGTGTGTATGGGAGCTATGTGAGCACCCATTTGCATCGTAACATATTTAGAATCAAGGTTATAAAAGACATTTGAGGCTTGAATTGAGTCTCTGCCTTTTGTTAAATCTGACAAAATTATGGGAGTACAATTAAAGGATGAAAAGAAAATGAATAGGCAGTGTGAATATTGAGAGGCAAGTCTGAGGCAAAGTGACCATGATAAGTTTGTTTGCTTGCTTGTTTTTCCTTCCTTTTCTAAGGTTCTTCCTGCATATTCCAGCTTTTAGGAATCTTGTAAACTGTAATCCCAAGGAACTTTAGGTGATGATTTCTTATTAAACAAGGATCACAAATCTTCCCTGCCAACACAAGCATTAGGTCTAAATGCTGAACTGAAGGGGTAGTCTTAGATAATCATAATTGCAGAATTCCAAGTAGCAACCCTGCAGTTTTCTATGAGGAGAGCATTACTGGATGGTCTTTATTTGAAGGAGTGAGCTCTAAGACCCAGGGAAAATGACACCCAAGCAAATGCATTACATGGTTTAATGTAGAGCCTAATCCACTTAGGCAAGCACACAGTGGAAATATAATTGCTCCCACACTGAATGCCAAAGGCTACAAAATTCTGTATTCTGTAGGTCCATCAAATAAATGCTCAAAGCCCTCCTGACATGTAGGATATGGACTATCATTTCTCAAGTTTCAGGTTGAGGTTTTGGGAAGAGTTTTTCTCACTCTTCATACAGATATAGCTGTATTTAAGTAGGTTCCTAGAGTTTTTATTATGTTTTTCTTTACCCTTCACAAAGTCAGAGAATGCATCTTCTGTTGCATGGGCATCGTGGGCCTGCAGTATCAGGACTGTCTGTCTTGTAGCTGATAAATTTCTTGTTGCAGTGAAATACTTGTGTAAACGTGGTGCCTTCCTGGAAAGTGGCATACTGGAAAGTCATCTATCCACCTTATCTACAAAACCTTCCCTGTTGGGGAATGAGTATGTGTCCTCTCTTCTTTCCCAGACAGTGAATGCTTTAGAATCTTCTCTAGCAATGCCAATAATATGCTTAGAAAACTAGAAGGACTGATTTTACAGTACAGTTTTAGACTTTAACAAATATATAAAAATAACTTTATTTTAACCTTCCTTGAAATATCTGTAAAGCATTAGTAGCAATATGAATTTACTGCATCTCTTCTTTCTATTTTTTTCATATTGGCAAATTAAAATCCTGCTATAGATTATAAATGAGCATAAAGCAGATGTTGTCTCCCAGTAATTTTTTCCTCATTTTGGGAAGAGAATGCACAGCTTTTAAATGAATGAAACCAATTGTCCTTGTAAGTCTCCCATTGCTTGGCTGGAGTCCACTGTTTGCAGGAGGTGCTGCTCTTAGCACCTGATTTATTATTAGTTTGAGTGGAGTTACACTGCTTTGCAATTCTGATAGCTCCATTAGAAAATTGTGATGTGGCATTAAAATTTTAACGGGCAATGCTCTGTTTGCATTTTGTCCCACTTAGCATCAGATTGCCTGAGATTGGTAAGGAAAGCTTATTAAGCATTCATAAAACACTTTTGCAAAAGTATAATTCCAAGGACTAAAGAACAGACAAGAAATATGATAAAAAGATTAAATGAAAAAAATCAAGCCCTGTTCAGTTTTGTATTTATTATTATTTTTTTATTATAGTGCTACCTTCAACATTTACCAAATTAAGGTTGCTTTTTTTTTATTCAGTGGTTGTTAAGGTTGACCCCTGTCAGCACAGAACACTAAAACTGTCCAAATTCTTGTGAGGTTTTGTGAGTGTAAATATAATCAAATTCTCAGAAACCATAAATTGTGTTTATACATCGCTATCGAACATTCTTGTACTTTCACTACATTGTTTTCCAGTCTATCAAAATGTCTGTGGACAATTTGCCTTCTTTATTTGATTATTTTGGCTTTCAGAACACTTTTTATTTTATGTAGCATAGCAATATCTATTTTTTCTGCAGCAGCTCAGTATGGGTAGGTTTAATACCTGCATAATTTGAAAATGCCTTCTTACAAAGTGACCATAAATGGGTCTTTAACTCTGTGAAATCCCTGATAAAATATATCTCAATACCACCAATATGGGTGGTGGGGAGGGAGCGGAGGGGAGACTTTGAAATTTGCTTTTACAAGTGCAAGTCCTCAGGGCAAAATAAACAATATTATTCCAGATTCAAAAAATATACACAGAAGTGATAAGAAAATTATAATGTGAGAAGAAAGCTGTGCTCTAGCAAACTAGGTATATGCAAGTATGTTTGCTTATTTTTAAGTTTTCCAGTACCAAAATGCATGTTTAAATGATTGCATTTGACAAAGGAAAGACAAGGAAAAATGGTGCAGCATCTTTAATTTATCAGTTTACATGAGATGCAGGCAATCGCCTGTGGGTACCAGATTGTGATTTTTCTACTCAAGTACATTCTCATGTTTTACTGATGAGCTATACACTAGACCCTTGTGTTCTGTGTAGTAAGAGTTTCATGGAACATCTGCTTCAATTGTGCTATCTCTTGTTTTGTTTTGTCACTAAACTCACTTATTCTACAGAGGCATTGACTATAAAGGAAGCTACTTTAATTCAATAGCATATCAAGGAGGCAGAATCTCTAATGCTTGTGTAATGCCTTCCATTGCACCAAAAATGGTTTGACAATTGACACAACATTCTGTCATACTTAATGGAATACAGAGTTTTCTGAACTAATGTTACATTATTAACTAGAAAAGATATTCATACATATGTCCGTATATATAATGTTAGTGTTATCTCTAGGTATCCTGTGCAGACAGATGTGTATGAACATAAATTTACATTTATAAATACAGATGATAAATTGTGTATTCATGTGTGCACATATACATATGTGCACACACACATTCACACACTTCTAAATGACTGAGGAATAATGGTCCTGCTTTTCTCAAAGGCATGACTCAAATAAGCTATAAAACAAAGTAAGTTCCTGAGACAAACAAGCTTCAGTCATTCTTGCTAAAAGTACTTGGTTCTGTTGGAAATACTTACTAAATGGTAGTGGGGTGTGTGGCTGACTAAAATGGAAGGATTACAGAATGTGGAGAATATTATTTGGAACATTACACGGACATATTGCACCCTCTGTCAGTTTATCAATCAAGACTTTTATTTTGGTTCTATCTGATAGTTTTGGGTATCAGAAATCCCTCTGAAATACATAGAAGGATTTACAGCTTTCAGTTTTTTCTTTACACTGTTATGGAATGGTCAAAACCTGATGAAAATGAATGTTGATAAACCATGCAAAAACATAATGATAAATATTTGTTTAAACCAGTCACTCTGTGTCTTCTGAACGTTAACTTTGTGCTGTCCTCTAACAGTTTGGCAGGAAAAACAGTGAGGAAAACTAGGGACTTTGAGAGAGGACACACTATATTTGGCATCTACAAATGAGAGCCTTGTGTCCTATTTAATATTTTTGGTACAAATAAATGTTAAAGCCCACAGATCCTTTTTATGACGGTAACTGGTTTTTTCTTTATTACAATTTTACCTATCCTGACATACACCCAGGGGAAAAAAAATTGCTGTTGGGAACAAAGAAACTGAGAACTGAGCCTTTAGTTTCAGTGTCATTATTGGAAGGATTTTTCTTCTCTTTTTGTTTAGAAATATGATTTATCATTGTTTGAGAATTGCTATTGACAAAGTTGGTAATTAGCCCCATATTATTTTCAGCATAGTTCACGTCCACATGACACAGGACAGAAAATGGGATCCTTAGACAAACAGCATCCTTGTGGAAGATCGTTAGGAATCCCACTGTGACATGCAACATGCAAACTCCTTGATTCAAATTAGTTATGTGCCTTCTATATTTTAGACTGCAGGAGATATCAACTTATTTAACAAAACGACAATTGTTGTACATGTACAGTTAAAGTTATGTGTAACATTCTGCATCCTTAGAAGATACCAAATACGGTATTGGCTACAGGGTCTTGTTTGCAGCTCTGTTTAGAGTTTCATCAGAGGCTATGTAGGAGAACTTTTTTTCTCAGGACTTTATAGTTAGGCCGTTAAACCTGCTTTTGCAGCTGAACACAGCACTGTACATGAAGTTATTTGTAGAACGTATTTTTTTATATACATATTAAAAAATATGAAATATCTTTTTCATAGCATGTACTTGGGAAGTGAATATATCGTATGCTCATTTTTTTATGTATATCTCCATAGTGAAGCCACAAACATTGCTAAACCATTGTGATCTATCTGGTACATTACAGGAGAAAAACATTGTTTGTTATAGTCCCAGTTGACTACAAGGTCAAATGTGCACCTTTAAAAATGTCTACAGATTTTACAGAACAGATAGTAAAATGTTCCTTATTGATGGCTGTCTGGTCCCATTCATGTCATTATGTAAATCTTTATTGTTGTTGTTCTTGCTTGTTTATATTTTAAATAAATGCTGTATAAAACCAAGTATTCTTCTTAGGACCAGTTGACACATCCCAAGAATTCATGGTTTATATTTTCTACTCATGTTTATTGGTAGACCTCCATTTATTTCAGTCTGGCTGAGTCAATTTACCCAACAGAGAATTTAGCCCACTGTGTGAAATCTCATACAATATCTCATACATATCTTGACATAAAACTCAGTAACTTGAGAAAATACTGGCGCCTATACTATACATAATGTGTATGTGCATAATCTGAAACAAAACTGGTCCTTGGCATGGGGTAGGAGGGAACCTCCAAAAAGCACATATTAAAAACAGTGTGATTATTATTTTCTGGAGAGTTGTCAGCATTTCAATGTTTTTTAAAATATTGGGGCTTCTCTATTTAAGAGATAAATATTCATATACATTGCAGGATGAGCTATACATATTCTCATTCTCTTTCACACAAAAATCAAGAATCTGATGTATTCGTTTGAGCATACATAATACAACATCAATGAAAGAAGGAATTCAAGAAGGTAGTGAATAGCTCAGGGGTCTAGTAATAGAATATGAGGCCTAGGTTGTTGGTCCAAATATAAACGAGTCTAGAAGTCACTGCAATTATTGCCATCTAATGGGTTTTTGGTGATCTGTATGAACTTAGTTTTTGTTCTGAGTTTCTAACAGGCAAGTGTCTAGATCATTGCTAATACCATTGTTGGCAGTCTCAGTATACGGACTGAGGACTGCAAAGGTCTAGAAAGCAAAGTCTTCTCTATTACCAGGGAAGGTTTAGGCCTAATCCGTTATTACCAGGGCAGTCCCTTAGGTGTAGTCCCTTCAATGTAGGGAAATCTCTGTGCTTCTGCTTCTTTTGTACCCGTTCTGTGGATTAAAAAGAATTTCAGTTTACAGGCCTAAGAATAGGAATTGTCCTGACCATAGAATACTTTTTAGTTCAACTAATTATCAAAGATGAAATTCCTGCCTTAATAATCATACTAAAAAACAGTACAGGAATTCTCAAGGAGGTATGTGTAAAAGTGTATGATCATATGTACCATCTTACTTGCTGAAAAGTGTATGTTTATTATTCCACTTAAGTATATATTAAAAAACTATAATTCCTATAGCAACCTGCAGCTCTTTCTACAAACTACAATGATGCTGAAGTTGTTGATGAGGCAACTTCTTATATGAAAAACATGAAGAGTTTCACAGGTCAGCAATAGGTTATCAGTTGTTCTGTAACCACCATATTTAACAGCATTGGTAAGAATTATAGTTTATCAGAAGGATATGCTGACCAAATAATCACTTTCACCATGCTGTTATTCATAAGTCTCAAATTGCTGTACTGTCTGTCAACATACTGGAGCATGCTTGCTCAACGTGAGCATCTAGTACTGAAAGCATTCATAGTTTCATAGTTGGTAGGGTCAGAAGGGACCTGAGCAGATCATCAAGTCTGACCCTCTGCCATGGCAGGAAAAAGTACTAGGGTCAAACAACTTCAGCAAGTTGTTCATCTAGCCTCCTCTTAAAGACCCCCAGGGTAGGAACCAGCACCACTTTCCTTGGAAGCTGGTTCCAGATCCTAGCCGCCCTGACGGTGAAGTAACGCCTCCTGATATCTAGCCTGAATCTACCCTCTGCCAGCTTGTGACTGTTATTTCTAGTCACTCCTGGTAGTGCTTGGGGGAACAGGGACTCCCCCAATGCCTGCTGGTCCCCTTTGACCAGTTCGTAACAGGCCATTAGATTCCCCCTCAGCCTTCTCTTGTGGAGGCTGAACAGGTTAAGGTCCCTTAACTTCTCCTCGTAGGGCCTACCCTGCTGCCCCCTGATCATGCGAGTGGCCCTCCTCTGGACCCTCTCCATGTTGCCCACATCCCTCCTGAAGTGCGGCGCCCAGAACTGGATGCAGTACTCCAACTGCTGCCTGACCAGTGTTGCATGGCGGGGAGGATCACCTCCCTGAACCTGCTCAAGATGCATCTGTGGATGCATGACAAGATATGGTTGGCCTTCCTGACAGTGTCCCCACACTGCCTGGCCATGTTCATTTTGGCATCAATAATGACTCCCAAGATCCTTTTCTGCCTCTGTGCTGATGAGAAGGGAGTTCCCCAGCCTGTAGGTATGGTGCTGGTTCTTCATCCCCAGGTGCAGCACCATGCACTTCTCGGTGTTGGAACCCATCCTGTTCTCATCCACCCACCCCTGTAACTTGTCTAGGTCTGAATGCAGCCTATTCCTCCCTTCTAGCGTGCCCACATCCCCCACATCTTAGTGTCATCAGGAAATTTGAACAGGGTGCTTTTTACCCCCTCATCCAAGTCACTGATAAAGATGTTGAACAGTGCAGGCCCGAGGGCCAAGCCCTGGGGGACCCCACTGCCCACATCCCTCCAGGTCAAAAATGACCCGTCCACCACCATTCTGTGGGTGCAGCCCTCCAGCCAGTTAGCAACCCATTTGACAGTGTAGGTGTTGACGCCACAGTCCCCTAGTTTTTTTTAATGAGAATGGGGTGAGAGACAGTGTCGAAGGCCTTCCGAAAGTCCAGAAAGACTACATCCACTGCTACCCTTGCATCTAAGGATTTGGTGATCTGGTCATAGAAGGCCACCAGCTTGGTCTGACAGGACCTGCCTCTAACGAACCCGTGTTGGTTGCCCTTAATCATAACCTCCCCCGCTGGCCCCTCGTGGACATCTGCCAGGATAATTCTCTCAAAAAGCTTACCCAGGATCGAGGTAAGACTAACTGGCCTATAGTTTCCTGGGTCCTCCTTCCTCCCTTTTTTGAAGATGGGAACCACATTGGCCCTCTTTCAGTCCTCTGGCACCATACCAGAGCACCACGAGTGCTCATAAAGCTATGCCAGGAGTCCCTCAGTGACCTCAGCTAATTCCCTCAGCACTCTGGGGTGGAGATCATCCAGACCAGCTGATTTAAATACATGCAGTCCCTCCAAAAGTTCCCTGATGAGATCCTCACTGACCCTTGGCCTGGGTGCACCTCCCCTGGGGCCCGAGGGGTTCCTGGTAGGGGGGCTGATCTGGTCCCTGCTCAGGAAAATGGAGGCAAAGAAATTGGTAAACAGATTAGCTTTGTCATCTGGTGTGACAACCAAATTTTCTAGCATGTCTGGCAGGGGCCCCATATTACCCAGTACCTTCTTTTTGCCCCCTATGTATTTAAAAAAGGACTTCTTGTTGTCCTTGATCCAGGAAGGTAGTCCCAGTCCCATCTCTGTCTTGACCTCCCTGACTGCCCCCCTACATTCCCGAGCAACCGCAGTATCGTCCTCCCTGGTGATGGCCCCTCCCTTCCGTTGGGTGTATGCCTCCCTTTTAGCTAGGAGGTGTTTCTGGATGCTTTTGGTGAGCCACGGGGGCTTTTGCACCCGCCTGCTCCCTTTGATCCATGTTGGGATTACCCCCCTTTGGGCTTGGAGCATTGTCACTTTAAGGAGCAACCACTCTTCTTGGACACCTGAGTCCCCTCCCCTCCAGGACCTCAGTTTCTCCCCAACTGTTCTCCTTAGCTTATTGAAGTCTGCCTTCCTGAAGTCTAGGGCTGCTGCCTTGCTGCAGGCCTTTGCCACCTCGTGCTGGATGGTGAATTCCAGCAGGCGATGATTGCTGTCACCCAGGTGGGTGAGCACATGCAGCCCCCTCACCAGGTCGTTGCCAGTGGCCAGCACTGGGTCCAACAGGGTGTCTCCCTTGGGGCTGTGCACCTCCTGGGTTAGAGGAGGTGCACAGATGACCTCCCAATGTTCAGATGGTTTCTTCAGCTGTTAGGCTGCACATAGTGAGGAATTTTCAGAGTTCCTGTACAACCCAGGTTATAGCTAAGGGTTACTGAATAACAGCTTCTTTGGACTGCCACACCCTAGGCCAAAATTCCGTCCAATTTAAATTCATGAGCAAAATTCTCTGGACAGATACTACATTTTAATCAGAAAAAAAATCCCTCAAAGACATGTGCAGAACTCTACATTTTTATGTAGGCTGATCATCTAGTTAGAAAAACGAGAGTTCTAAAAAATCATGTTATTTATGGAACTTCCCAAGGGCAGCCACACTATAAAGGGACTGGTGTGTCTATATAATAAACACAAATCAATGTGCTTAAGGCAACTAACTGGCAATTATGTGTAGTTTTGATTATGGGAATTTACATTTCCACAAAGGAAATATAATTACAAGGAAAGTAACATTTTTTAATGCTTGCCTTGTACTTTTTGACCTGGGTTTCAATTTAGCAGAGATCCAGGAAATTTTGATCAGTGTAGATACATATATAAATGTTTGTATAGTAAGTATCTGGCAGGCAACAGCACTTCTACAGAGGATTATCTGGATCTGGATTCCACATGATACTAATTACTAGGTAGTAAAGCCAGTAGGGGGAAAGAAATCCAAAGAGAAAATCTACCATATTCTTTCTACTACAGGTGATAGATATTATTTGTTCTGTAATTATTTTACATTATATATGGATCACCATAACTGTGACAGTTGGAAATATATTATATAGTATACAACAGTACACAGTGTATCATACAATATAAGTATACATGTGGGAAAAAAGAGAATATTTAGGATTAATTCAGATATGTATATTTTTATTGTAAATAATTCAATTTCAAGTACTGAGAAGTAAAAAGAAAATGAAGGAGAGGAAGAAAGGAAATAATACCAAGAACAATAATAGAAAAGAGAAAGAAAGAGAGTACTATTGTTAATAAATGAAGGATTAGGAGATTCAAGCAAAAGGAGACTTTAATATATGATAGAGGGGAAAAAAAGAAACTGAAAGACTTTTAAATTTAATAGACAGTTCATAAATTAGAAAATCTGTCATGTAGTATTAAAAATCACACTTAGCATTTCACGGAGTAATATATTATTAATTTGTTATGATATATGATTCACTGAAGTGCTAATAATATATTTGTGTAGAATTCTTAGTCTGGATTCTAGCTCTAGTAAGCCTTAGACTTTTGTCAGGCTTTTCTGCCTCTAGGTTTCATATACAGTGATCAGATGTTTTCTAAGAGAAGTATGAACCCTGTGTGAGCGAATTACAGTAAAATGGGCAGGAGAGTTCCTTGTTTAACACATCATTTGAGGTCACAACTATATTGCTAGGTTCACCGAATTATTACAGAGGAGTCATCTGTAGGGCTAGGAGAGCTTTATAACGTTCCCAGTGCTTACATACTCTAAAGCATTTTATCTTTAAATTTTTAAAGCTCTGTGCAGGGTTTTAGCCACAGGACTGTCTCTGGCTTTGTAAAAGTTGTAGCAAAATTTCCACAAAACACTTTGAAAATGTGGGGACTACTGTTTTGCAAATATCTGTCTGTCTGTCCATCTGTCTCTCTGTCTTTCAAAAAAAACAATACTTTTTCATGAACAATTGCTTAGAACAGAGTATCAAACAACCCATCTCTCTACTCCAAGGTCATTTTTATCTTTTTGTCCTTCCAAGTCACCTTCCCTGTCTTTCCTGAGCCTGACACCCACAAATCCTGTCTTTGTCATTTTTTCTAACTCACTCTTTTTCTCAAATGCCTGCCACACCTTCACTGTTAAGGCCTCTCTCTCTAATTCAGGGCTAAGTACAGACATTCTAAAAGCCCAAGGCAGAATCGATCCAATCTACATAGGTTTATGTAAGCTGCATAGACTGGATCATGATCAAACAGAACTCTTGTTCACCCTCTGTTTGGGGGAGGCAGGCATTTGTCTGGAGTGGCCAAGGCCAGAAGGCCTCCCAGCCTGCCAGACATTGCCAATGGCAGCTGAGCCTAGCCAAGTGGGGGCCATCCCCCTCTGCTGTCAGCCACAGGGAGTGGGAGGATGCCAATGCAGAATCTATCCCCAGCCCTGCCAGAATCTACTCTAGCAGGAGTGGAACAGGGGAAGTGGAGGCCCCCATCACGTGGATCCAGCTCCTCCAGACCCAGCCAGGACAGCAGAAGGGGCATACATGATGGAGACTTTTCCCCAACTTCTGTGCCTGCCCAGCTGGACTGGCCAGTCATCAGGACTTCATAGTCACCCCCACCCCCACTTCAAGTCACTGCCTCTGAGCAGCACGGGGGTAAAACAACACAGCACCCTGGCCTTGCCACCCGCATCCCCCTGATCTGGAGTCTGCTCAGCTGGGGGGTCTTCACAGTGGGACCTTCTCCCTCACTTCTGTTCCTGTTCCTGGCCAGCTGGCCAGCCAAGCCAAGCAAGGGCAGTGGTGGGGGGAAAGCCCCTGCTATGCGGGTGCCCCCAGCTGTGCAGACCCTAACTTGGGGACCAGGGCTGGGGATGGGACTTGGACCAAGGTGAAGGGCTCTGTTCCCCTGACTCCCCCACTCTGTCTCACCTGGCTGACAGGCACAAGCAGGAGACAGGGCTAGGGGGCAGAGGCTTTGCTGCTCAGCAACAGCCTGGGGGCAGGGCTGGCCCAGCTCAGCTAGAGCAGAGGAACCCTGGGAGTGGGGGTTAGCAGGGGCCTCAATGGTGCCTTGGAGGCTAGGGGTCTGCAACCTAACTTGAGTTGGGAGAGGATCAGGGACAGAAGTTCAATTGACTGGTCTAACCTAAACTGATTAAATGTGATACTACATCCATCCAGGTCTACCTTAAACCAGGTCTGCCATTTTTAAACCAGTCTACGTGCACTAAACTTCTGTTCTGTTATAGGGTTAGACCAGTTTCTGATTACTTATACTGGTTTATGTGTAATTGCTATACTTGGCTCAGCTTTGTCTATCTTATTCTAGATATAACTATGAGTAGAATGCCAGACTTTTTGAACTCGAAAGCTTACTTAAAAATTGTTTTCCAACTATTTAAGTTGGTCTAATAAAAGATATCAGATTCACCCAAAGAACCTTGCCAGACTAAATGAAGCCACCTTCTTTAAGTCTGACTTATTGTACTGTAGTTTGGGTATTCCACATATACCATCCTACTTTCTAGTGTCCATACAAATACATACATTTGTTAGAAGTTGCTTCATTTTACCCCATTTTCTTTTAAAGTAGCTCAACTTCCCAGAAATATTAAACACAAAGCTCCCTTGGATATGCTTCCAAACTCATCTCTTCTTCATGGGAAGATGATCAGAATAGCTGTTCATCAAGTTCCCAGGGCACAGGTTTTTAATTCAGTATAATAATGTCTGTTTCTGTTTTAAAGAGAAACTGCCTTTACAGCCAGAGGCTGAGCAACAAAAGAAGAATTAAATAAAGGCAATTGAAATTCTTCTGGTAATCAAAGAGAACGTGGTGCATAAGTGGCCTGTATATTTGAAGGGCAAAGAACAGATTATTCTAGAAAAACAGGCAATCAAGTGGAAATGTTATTTTGACTAAATATAAGGTGATTGGAACAGGAGACTGATTAGAGATACACAGTGAGGATTCTCATAATCAGAGCAGGATGAGGGAGCCCTGTCACCCCCACCACAGTCCAACCTCAAGATAGCAATAGAGACAGTTCCACAGCTGTTTGTAAGGAATCTAGCCAAGAAAGAAACCATAGCTCCGTCAAGAGATCCAGATGTCACTGCTGCTGTTGGAAGAGATATACCAGAGGTTGTCATCTGGGTACTACAACTGCCAGACTTGACTGCCTTTGGCCACAGCTGTTGACTTTGTTACTGGAAGACTATTGAGCAGGAAGAAGAGTAAAGCAGTGCCAGCACAGTGGGAGGCAGCTACCAAGTTAATGCTCAAGTGGTATACCGGCAGTTCTCAATTTGCTTTGTAATTGTCTTGCTCAGTTGGAAAATAGATGCACCAATAAAAGTTTAATTTGTAACTGTATAACTTTAAGTGTGCACATGTAGCATAGTAGATGTGCATTTTGTAGATTTATGATGAGTGACAACTAGATGTCTGTATTATGGAGCACTTGACACAGGAAAAATATCATGCTAATAAAGTTCTCTTGTCTGTTTCAAAGCATTGATCATGCTCCATAACCACAGCCCATGCTTTGCACTGGATATCATTAGAAAAAGAAATACAAAAATGACAAAGGGAATGATATATTGGTTAGGCAAATAATATTCTTTAAAGCACTGGAGAAACCTCTTTTTTACTACTTAAAAAATGACATAAGATATTTTTAAGATGTGATGTAAAATCATAGTGACCTGAGACTGAAAGTTACCTCTTGGATCACCAAGTGATGCAGTTCCTGCTATTTTAGAGAATAATCAAATTCTTTTCATTTATTTATCCAGCTCCACCTTAAAACTAGTTCAGCTTTTTGCCCCTGCCCTTGCTGTTAGGAAACTGTTTCAGAACCTCACTGTTCTAATAGCTAAAAGCACAAGAGGAGCCTCTACCAGCATAGCTATATCTATGTAGCTATGTTGGCAAAGCCCCTTCCTGCAGATGCCATGTTTGCTG
Source organism: Crocodylus porosus (assembly GCF_001723895.1). NCBI lineage: Eukaryota > Metazoa > Chordata > Crocodylia > Crocodylidae > Crocodylus > Crocodylus porosus. The sequence goes on along the minus strand of NW_017728886.1, from coordinate 218,499,306 downwards.
AAAGAAGGAGATTTCTGCTGGCAAAGCTACCCCATTTCCCTGAATAGTATAACCTAACTTGACGAAAGCTCTTTTCCACATGCATAGCTGTGATCACATCATGAGGTTTGCCAGCATGCATGTCAGGCATGGTGTGTGATTTATTTATTTTTTTTAGAGCTAGCTGACATAGTTTTGCTGGCAAAAGTTGGTAGTGTAGACCTAGTTTAAGTTTATTCATGTTCAGTTTCTAGCCATTTATTCCCATGCTACTTATGCCTGTAAACCTGAGAAACTCCTCTCACTTCCTGGTGTTTCCCTTCCTGGTCTGTAGAGAGCATTCTTAGCATTCATTTTGTTAGCGTGAATAAGTCAAGCTCCTAAGGTTAGCTCTACAGTGATTTTTTCTGGCATAGCTACCTTGGTCAGGATTTTAAAAGAATCACAACTCCTAGCTGTTAGCACAGTCCCTGGTGTAGACATGGGCCTGCTGACAAAGTGCTTTGTGCTGATTTACGTAATTTTTGTTTTTGATGGTGGACCAATCAGGCAGAACAACTCACGTCAGAATATACTGCAACTCCACTAGGGGGCTGTGCTGATATAGCTATGACAGCATAGTTACAACAGGAAATGTTCTTCTAGTGTAGACAAGCTCAAAGTCTTTTTTTGTATGATAGGCTCAGTATTCCCCTTTTCTGCACCTGTTACTGTTTGAATTGAGAAGTGAAGGAGTACTTTGTTCCATAGCACTGAAGCACTTCTCTAAGGGCCTTGGGTGACTTTTTTTTTTTTTTTTTGGTATTTTACAAGTCAGGAGTGTACTGTAGCATCTTCCCTGGCCCTATGTTTATAATGCTGTATAAACAGGTCCTGCCTATTTCTAATTCACTTCTTCTGCATTAACCAACCTTTTTTTTCATCCTATCTGTTGTCACCGCTCACTATTCTTTCTATAGACTTTTGCCTAACGTCACTCAGCTATGCAGTAGCAACAACCCTGGCCAACATTGTTAATAATACTGTTTCTTGCTTCCTCAGCCTGATGAAGGGTGTTTGTGCCTGAAACCTTGCTAAGAAGAATTTTTCCAACTATTTGAGTTGGTCTAATACAAGATATTGGATTTACCCAAAGAACTTTGTCTGTCTATGTTTCTTGCTTTTGCCATTCCTTCCCCACAGTCTTCTAACCAGCTCTGGTCTGCTCACTCAGTATCTGAGGTACTTATGATTGCACTGGGCTGTTCTACTCCAAAGTAGTCATTCCTACACATATGTACACCCATTTTAAAGAAGCAGAATGAACTCAGCTCAAGGACTTAAATACTTATTTTGTATTAGGAATTTGTAAACTACAGTGTTTAAACTGTCCTACTGATTGTTAAATGTACTTCTATCCTTTTACTGAAAATAAGATTTTGGATAGTATGATACTAGATTCATGGATTGTTACGCGCTGGAATAGACCTTGCAGATCATTGGGTCTAGCCCCCAACGCTAGGCAGGAAGACAACTGGGGTCAAGTGACCCCACCGAGGTGACTGTCCAGTCTCCTCTTGAAAACCTCCAGGGTAGGTGACTGCACCGCCTCTGGACAAAGTTTATTCCACAGTTTGGACACCCTAATTGTGATGTTTAATGTTGCTAAACAGTTTTAATATAGATTATATATAAACATACTACACTTCTAGTGTGCTCTTCCACTTTAAACAAACCTCACGAGAGCCATATGAATAAGCATTATCATGTCTAGTTTATAGACTAATAAACTGAATTAGAAAGAGAAAGTGACAGTCTGTGAAGGAGTCAGTGTCAGAGTCAGGATTAGGTTGAAACTCCTAGGTCTATGTCTGTGACAGTAGTGTGAAAGACTCAAAGTAAATGTTGTATTACAGTGTTTCTTAAATAAACTCTCTCAAGGGAAAGTAATTTCTGGGTATAAATATTTAGCACATACTACACAAATGCATCTGGAAGTCTTAGTTCACTTTGGCAGTCATAGCTGGATGCATATTGTGGATAAACAGTTGCTGTGGCAGAAGTATTGGTTTTCAAGGAAGGGCAGGTGTTTGAATTCTACCTACCTTTCCTTGATGTTTTCCCAAAGAGAAGATAACTTTTTCATAACCAGGACTTTCTAGTTAGCCTACCTTGGCATTTCCTCTGGAGATCCAATGGCTACCCTTACTAGGGGTGTGTGAAATTTCACCAGCTGTTCATTTCAACGTTGTTTTGACTCATTTCAAGCTTAAAACAGAAAAATCAAAATGGGATGAAAGACTTCAAAACAGCCTCAAAACAAAACAAGGGTAGTCAAAACATTTTGAAATGTTTCAAGTTTCGAAGCTGGGCTTCCTTGCAGGGAAACAAAGTCAGAAGAGGGAGGGGGAAGAGGGGCTTCTCTGATATTGACTGTGTAGCTGGCCAGTGACTGTGATCCTTCCCTGAGGTCCCTTCCAATGCCAGTGCTCAGGGGCCCCAGCACCAGTGAGGATAAGCCTTAATACTCACACAGTCACACATCATGAGTTTTGCTTGTCAGCAGCTTGATGTACAGTTTAGCAGAAACTCCTGCACCTATCTCCTTGAAACCTAGCAGGCTTCATAGCCTCAGCAGGGGCTACCATACCTGCAGTTTTCACCCCCCCTGTGCCTTCACACTTACAAGTGTCATGAATTTTCCTTGTCAGCAGCTTGAGGTGTAGTTTCCCAGAAACCCCTGCACCTATCTCCTAGAAACTTGGCAGTCTTCATGCCCTCAGAAGGGGCTACTATCCCTGCTGTTTTCATTCAGATCTGCCAAAAAATGACAAAGTTGTAGGTAGTTTCATGATTCCCCATTATAGCCTATGGGTGAAACATTGAAATGCATCAAAACAATGAAATATTTTCAACAAAATGAAACGAAACAGTGCTTTGAAATGAAATGAAACATTGAAAAGAAACACTGTCCCCTCAAAATGGTGAAATGGAAGTCGAAATGAAATGGTGCTGTTTCGCACAGCCCTAACCCTTACCTCATCTAATCTGTGGACTTCCCCCTTCAACCATGGATTCACTTGTAAGACCCTGCTGCTGGTAGGAAGCCTGAGGTAAATATGTCTATCCATGTAAAATGAAGAAGTTAATTGTCACTTGGGAGGGGAAGGGAATGTCAGGGACACAGAGAGACATCTTTTATCTTAAGTATATCTTTATTCCATTCATTGTATAAATATAAAAAAGTATAAACATATTTCGTTTATAATATATAATATATTTTAATTCCATGCCTACTCCATTTAGTAGCTCATGTTGTTTTGTGGATTTAGCTTAAACAGACATCATATTGAACAATATTTTAGCAGCTTAAAAACTCATTGATGTGCATCTAGTTTCTATAAGCTCTCTCCAGTTCAAACTGCATCAATTGGTACAAATTTGAGATGTGAAGGACTTACCATATTTACTTGAATATAAGATGAGCGCCCCCAACCCCAGTCAGTGTAGGAATAAAAGTCCCTCACCTTATATTTCTTTACAAAGCAGAGGGGGAGCAATCAGCCACTGCAGCTCTGACTCTGGACCTGAGCCTAGGTCGGGACCAGAATCAGACCCACAGCAGCCTCCTGCCTGCCCCTCCCCATTTCCTCTGTGCAGCTTCTGCCATCCCCCTACCCCCAAAGGGGTCTCTCTTGGGCGTGGAGCACATGGAAACTCCTTCCCTTGCCTGGCCAGTCAGCAGTGTGACATTGTTGCATTGCCTGCCTGGCCAGTCAGCAGCGTCACCACTGCTGCACAGCCAGGCAAGGGCTGAGCTTCCATGTGGTGTGCGTTGGGATGGAGCAGCCTGAGCAATGTCTGACAGTAAGGGAGGAGTGGGGAAAGGGAGGCAAAGAGGCAAAAAGTGGGGAGTTGTAGGGTTCAGTGACTGGTGGGAGCAGGGGGAAAGAGGCAGAGACTGAGGAGTTGGTGGGAGTTCAAGGCATATACTGTGGTTCTCATATATATATGAGAATATAGGCATTTTTTCTTAGCTTAGAAAACTCCTACTTGATATCAATCACATTATTAGGCTCCTAACTCTATTAAGTATTATTTAAGGAGCCTAGGTGCTTAACTCAAGATTTTGGATTCTGTTAGATCCTTAAAAGTTAGACATTACAATGCGCTGTCTTGTAATGCCCAGTTCTTTGAATCTAGCTCTTGGTACTGCCTAAAATTACATAACTGACACCAGGGATCTTCAATACGTTCTGAGGTGTGAACATCTTCATAGAGGTAGACTGTTTCATGGAAATATTGCGTCTCCTTACATGACTGGGGCAGGTGCAGATGGGATGCAGTGATGCAGTAGCACTCCTCTTTTGCTCTGTCACACATGAGCTCTCAGCACAGGATCTGCCTGAAGCTATGACTTTTGCATGGTTTTGGAGCCCAGAGGTGAGTGCTGACACCGCCAGTCATCCCCTCCTTTCTCCTGCTGTCAAATTCAGCAGGGAGCACAAGGGTGAACTGCAGCAGCATTCACCTCTTGGGCTCCTGAGCAACATAAAATTTGCAGGGGCTCAGGCAAACCCTGTGCCAATCAGGTAGTGAGCTCAGAGCTCACTGCTTACATGGAGCTCAACCTACATTGACCAGGAAGTGAGCTCAAACCTCACTGTGCAGGCATTTCACATCCAAAGTGGAGAGTACCACACACACACACTCTCTCTCTCTCTCTCTCACTCACTCACTCACTCACTCACTCAGTCCTGGATCTGTTACTTTGCGTGATCATAAGGACAATCCTTTCTTTGGGACAGCAATGAGAAGAACATGGCAACTACAACAGTTTCTGACATAGACAAGTAATAGGAAAGTATGTAATGTGGTTTTAGCTGTAGTTTAAGGTGAAGGGTAGATTTTATTGCAGACTTTATCTTACACAAACAGGATATTGTAGGAGAAAATATGGGAGGGCACATATGAAAGCAAACGATTGTTGGGAGGGGAAAGCAAGTAATGTTGACAAAATAAATGTGGATGTTGACTTCAATTGATTAGAGCAGTCAAAGGTTTCATTATTAAGGGACTGAAGACGACCTGGTACCATGGAAACTGCTGTAGTTACCATGTTGTTCTCATCATTGTCCCAAAGGAAGGATTATGATCATACATAGTAACAAATCCAGGAACTGGGGGGTCAGAGGCTCCCCACTTTGGCTGTGATGTACGTGAACAGTAATGTAAAAGCAAGTAATGGTGACAAAATAAATGTGGCAGTTGACTTCAATTAATTAAAGCAGTCAAAAGTTTGTTCACTAGGGGATTGAAGGCTGATACTTGGTACCATGGAAAAGGGCCATTAATGAAGACATTGAACTGGGACAGTGATATGGTCAAAGAAATGAACTAAAGAAATGGTTTCAGCAGAAGTACTTTGAACAGACTTGAGACAAGACTATCAAGACTGAAATTGTGGAATTACAGGAGTCGTTATAAAATGGGACACAGACCTGAGCAAGAGTTTGTTTAGTTTGGAAGGAGAGACAAGGCCAGAACTTGGAGAAGAAATGGGAAGATATAGACCTTTAGGAGTTTAGGACTATGTGGAGGGATGCTTCAAAAATGATACTTGGGTAATGGGACTTTATAGAGGAATGGGATGTTGCCCATAGCAGAAAGCAAACTTTGGGAAATATTGAAGAACTTATATTTTTCCACTTGGGATTTAAATTAGTTTTAAGATATTCATGACGTGATGTCAAAAACTCAGAATGATATTTGTAATTGAGCATGACTATTCTTATGTTTCATTTTTCATCTATCATTTTAAGTAATGATAAGTTTCTTAATGTCTGTGCTGGGTATCTATTACAAATAAACAGCAAATGATTAATTGGCAAAGTGAACCAGAATATACATTTGTTTAAAATGGACAGAAACTTAGGTAGTACAGAAATTTCATAATTCATATGTGCAATCCTGATCAATGCAGGAATATGTAGAGTTAGCTCTATGCCACTTGTAAGATTCTGTAGAATATTTTTCTCTTTACTTTGGAAGAAGGAAAAAAAGAAAGATCTTTTCCTGAGATTTTTACTTTGAGAAATCCTGGTGACAGTATGTAGGAATTCAGGAGTTGCGCTGGTGCTATTTCAGTTGTGAACTCAAATGCTTTGAAATATTAGAGTGGAGTGTATCTTTTTGTGCTTATGTTGGAAATCTGAAACCCTCATTATTTCTGCATTTGTTAAAATATGGCTCTCTGTTCAACATACAGACAAAGCAAGAGGCTTTGATAAAACCTGATCTACATGCAGAGATCTGCTATGATCTCAGCTTTTCGAAAACGGCACATTGCAAGAGGTACATGACTGGTAGAAAGTAGTAAAATAGGCTATTTTAACTGCTTCTCTTTACTTTTTCTTGCCATACAGTTTTCATTTACATACCTGAATCATACAATTATTACTTTTGCTCTCTCCCTTTCTGGCAACTCAGTGGCTTATTACCTTTTTTATAAACAGCATGCACTGTACATCTTTTATGTTGATTTCCTGAATTAATATTCATGATCCTTCTTTTCAAGCCACAGTTCCTCTGTTGATGTTTGCTTTACTGTAGTTCTATCAAACATATTTTAACAAAAATAAAAGGTCTTTCTAGTTTCAAAAGCCTTTCTGCTGGAATGTAGGCAGTTATCAACCATATGGTATGTAAAATTATCCTGGTCTTATTATCTAGACAGATGTAATTTTCTTAATGTTCTAATTTTTATTCCCTGTATCTTTAAAGAAACACCATATTGATCTATAGACCCAAGGACAGCTCCCCCAGTTCAAGTGCACTTAGAATGAGCAATGTTAAAAATATTCACATTTATTACAATGCAGTATTTCTTTTTTCTAGGTATGTTGCTATTATTTCTATGCTCAGTTAATAACACAAATACTATGGTAATTTTTACCTGCAGTGAGTACCAATTTTAATGTTTACCAAAGGCTCTCAATTAATAATTACTAACCATAACTAAATACAAAAGCAAGTCTTGACCACAAAAAGTGCATTTCCCCGATCTTCCCTCTTGCCCTACCAAAAATTATATTTAGAGTATGTCCACATTATTGCTTCCTCATGTGCTGCATCCTCCATTTCTGTAGTGGCTGTCTTCATTTTACTTTGTACCATCAAAAGGTCTTGGTTGCTTTTTTTATTAAGCTAATTATTAAACATCAATTAGGCACAAATCTACATCTTTCAAGTACTCTTCACTTCATCAAAAATATCCTTAGCCTCATTTCCAAATTTGACTTGCACCAACTGCAGTTCATTTCTGTGCCATCATAGTCAGTTGGTCCATCTGTCCACACAATTACAGAAAAGGCACCTTCCCATATTACCTTCCTGAAATCACCTGCAAGGCTTCTACTCTGTCTACAATTAAATTCATCATAACACTCATTTCTGTTCTTTTGTCTAAAGTGAACCTAAGAAATATGCATCAAAATGCCTATTTTTGTCTTTTTCCTTCCCTTAACCTATGCTTGGGTGTCGCTAGCATTAGACTATGCGCTTCATGGGGTTGGAATAAATGTTTGCAATTTGCTTAGCATATAAGCAAATAATGACTATAGAAAAGGTGCAGCTTTTCCTGTCAATGATGAAAGGAATGAGTTAATTGTTGCAAATCAGAATGAAAAATGAGCTTCCTCTTTTCCATAATTCCCACCTTTATTCCCACTTCCATCATCACCCACATGTAGCCCTGTATTGTTAAACCATGCATCCCAAGAACACATGGCATTCTTAAAGAATCCCTACCTCATTTTTTTTCCAATATTCAATCATTTAGGGTAGAAAGCATTGAGCTCTTTTTAGGGTGCATGTGCCTGCATTGCTTGGCTCTGTGAAGAGGCACTGAAAGGTATCATGAGATGATACACAGCAATATGAGTTTACAGTGGGCTCAAACCCGTAGTAAGGAAGGACTTTGCTAAATAAAGCAGAAGACACATTTTGAGTTAGGGTCCATGAAGACTATCCTAGTAAAACACTTGTATAATTTACCTAGTCTTCTGACTTTATAGTTGCTCTCTTTAATAAATTCATGCTTCTCCTTACTTATCTGTAAGCATTCTGATAGGCACTGAATGTCAGTAAGGCACTGAATGTCAGTAACAAGGGCCAGGTTCAAAATTAAGAGGTTACACAAATTTTTTGAATTTTGGCTTGAGCCCCCAACCAGAAATCTCAGCTGAAAAATGCACAGCCTCTCAGGCCCTTGGTGGATGTTATTTCCACCAAGCATCAGGTATTGTTGCTTGATGGAAACTGTTCCATCAGGGGCACTAACAGAAGTGACAGATTTTGAGCAACCTGTCCCCTGAAAGCACCCTACAGCTATGACTTAACAGATATGCAGGGCCACAGAGCGCTTTTAAAATGTCTGATCACAAGAAAAATTAACCTTGGTTAAATCAGCTATTACATTAAGGTGCTCAAAAGCAGAGTGCCTTAGGGAACTTGTGTTCCCTCCAGGGTTAATTTTCACATTAGGGGCTAGGCTGGGCTGGTGCCCAGTCCCACCTGCTCCCAACCCCTCCTCAGCTCTGGCCCCTTAGCAGCTGGGAGCAACCACCATGGAGCTGCCAGCTGCTGAATGGCCAGAACTGAGGTGAAGAGGGTAGGGAATGGAGTCCCCTCACCTCACAGGCTCAACCTGACTCCCCACAATACCCCAGCTAAGGTAGCTGAGGTGGGGAGCAGGAGGCAAAGGGGCCTCGTCTCCCCCTCCCCCCAGCTCTTGCCATTTAGCAGCTGGGAGCTTCCTCACTAACAGCTGTGGGTCTGGGGCAGGGGGTGGGAGGGGAGTAGGGCTGAGGGGGTGTCATTTGGCAGCCTCCTGGGAAGCTGCTGGAGTGCCTCCATCTGCTGGGCTGGGCTGATGCAGGCTGCCTCCAGCCCCTCTCCCTCCCCTGACCCAACAAATGAGTTGAGTTGGGGGCACCATGGTAAAGCTCCATGAGTTAGAGTGGGGCCCTAAAGTCCATCTGTGCCCCATGTGACCTGCTTCACATTCACAAGGCAAGATATCCAGAGGGATTTAAAAAAGTGTTCTGTGAACTTACTTTTCCAGGTCTCAGGGGCACTTCCCCCCCTCTCAGATTCCTACTGTGTGCAAGTCAAACATGCCATGTTAAGTATTTGTTTACACTAGTTCTTACAAGAAAGAGATGGTAAATGGCTCCTTAAGGAAGCAGATTGAAGGTTGATTGGGGAAAGAGAAGAGGGGCAGAGGGGTGTTGAATCATGACATTTGCTGGGGCATTTTGGTGAAACAGAGTTCAGCAGGAGTCAACAGCAGAGAATCCCCTCTGTAGGAAGGGGGAGGTTGAAGATCAGCCCTTCTTGGGATGCTGGAGGACCTGGCCAAACACTATCATCCTATAGGTTCAAATTAGTATGATACAAATGACTTGCAAAGATATTCTCTTTACCAAGTAATATCTTTGAGGTTGGATCACCATTTTGTGACTTGTTATCAGGTAATACATTGCTTGGACATGTGGCATGTTACAATTAATACATAAATCTCACTTTAAATATAACAACTCCCAGGGTCCTCAGTCATTAGCAGGCCACAACACTGGATAGTGACCACCTAGCTCTGGGAATGGACTGCTGGCAGATGCTGCATAGGGAGACTCACTACAGAAGACTGTGTTGCTGCTCTTCTCCAGGGGCTCTACCACTTACACTAGTCAAAGTGAAAAGTGCTGTGTTGGGGAACATGCACTGCAGTTGCTGCTGCTCCACTGCTGGGGATTACTGCTAGGGATCATTGTTTTACTACCCAGTCACCATTGTTCCACAGCTTGGGGTCCACTATTGCCACAGAGGGTCACTGCCACTCCTCCTCTGCCAGGGGTTTGCTGTTCCTCACCACTGCTGTTCTGCTTCTGCCCCCAGGTCAGTTACTCCTCCTTAGGCTGTGGCAACCCCAGGTATTTTAGATCCTGAGCTACTAAACAGCAGGCTCAGGGATTTCCTCTCTTTTAGATATAGTGAGTATCAGGTTTCTGCCTGAACCCACTACAGGGGCTTGCATTTGCAAGTACTTTTCCTCTGAAGAACTGATAGTCTACAAAGCCATCCAAAGAGTTGCTTCTGACCAATCTTCTGCTTTTCACACACTGCCTTTGTGCTGGAACTTAGGGGCCACTCCACTGAAGTTCTCTACACAGCTCACTGGGTGCTGACCCTTGGTGACCTCCATGCTACTTTGAATTTGCTATATTTTTGTGCCTGCAAACTCAGTTTTGTAAGTGAGGCCCTGTGGACACAAAGCTCTGATCAACCTGTCCTTTACATTTGCATGCTTAGCCCCCAGACAGTAAAACCCAGGCCCAAGTACCCTCCCAAACCTCTGAAAATTCATAGTAATGAGCATATTCAAAGAAGGAATATATAAAGTTACCATAATAAAATATAAGTGTAGCTGAATATGCATAACATTAGCAGGGCTACATGTCAAATGGAAGAGGCCTAAATTCTCTTCAAAGTACAGTTCAATAGAAACTCCAGAGTTGAAATCGTGCAATATACTATATTAATGTCATGGCATTTTGGCAGTGTCCATGAGTCCTCTTTTTTTATCAGTGCTTTTGACAAGACACACATCCCACCTTGGCCACAGTTAAGGTGATAAAGAACAAATGTGCGCTGTATACTGAGCTGGCACAAGCTAGAAATAAAAACTTTTGTAAGCGAGTTGGGTGGAAGCCCTTGTTGCTGATAAAATGGACATGACTTCTGTCTCCTTAGGCAGGATTTCCAGTTGACCACTGTTTCTGGCATGATGCTATTCATAGACCATCAAAAAGAAATACACTCTGGGATGGATTCTGTACTACCTGTTGGGTGTCTAAGTGGCCTTAGTGGTCTATTCCACCCTACTCAATTCCTTGAAAACCTATTAATGTGTCTACTTATGGAACGTATCATCACCTGTCCATTAAGACTGGGTTACAAAAGGCAGCAAAGCAGAGAATGCACCCACTGTTTACTATGTTTCAGGGATTCAAGCACGGTGGAATAGGATTGCCCTTTGGTGCTGAAAACCACTTGTATGGCTAATAAGTGGAATAGATGATCTCTTTTTGGGGTTTTGTGACTAAGAAATTTGAGGGGAAGGGAGGCCTGCAAAGAATCTATTGTAAGCCAACCAAAAATCTAGTGCATGCTATGAAAATGGTGCTGAGAATCTGTGGTGGTTGGCTTCTAATAGGGTTATGTGAAATTTCAATAGGTGTTTCGTTTTGAAGCTCTTTCAATGCATTTTGAGCTTGAAACAGTGAAATCAAAACAAAATGACCTGCTTTGAAACAGCTTCAAAATGAAATGAGGGCACTTAAAACGTTTTGCAAGTTTTGAAACATTTTGAGTTTCAAAGCTGAGCTTGCTTGCAGCTAAACAGAAGCTAAGGAAAGGGAGGGGGAAAGAGGGGGAAGGAGTGCTCCAATATTGACGTGTAGAATCCCAAGATGGACTGATCTCCGATCGCCCCTTCCTACAAAGGAGATCCTTCCCTGAGGTCCCTTCCAATCCCAGTGCTCTGGGGGAGAGACAGAAAAGCAGCATAAAAAGCTGAAAAAGTTTGAACTGAGCTTTCTCTGTGCCTTGGGGTCAGCTTACTGAGCTGTGTCTTCCAGCAGCTCAGCAGCATCAGAAAGGCTATCACTTCCTACTTTCTAGTCTGTTCCTAGCAAGTTGGATCCAATACCTTTTTCTTTCCTTATACCTTTTATTATTATATTCATTCCTTTCAATTTACTCCTCTGCCAAAATCCTCTTATTGTTTTTGTTAGTCTATTTTCATTTTTTCTCTTGGAAAAGAAATGTGTGTTTTCTCTCACAGTGTGCATTCTGTTCACTGAGCAGGTAAGCATGGCATATATTGCATATTATAATACACAATTTATACAGGAACACATACATACATTTATATATTTTATTTATTACATAAATACAGAAATACATTACATAGATACATACATATAATTATCTACATATATTATATAAATATTTATTACATTACAGAAGCACACATTTTCCAGCACACCAAAATCACTATGAAGCATGCTAGAAAGGCAGCTGGCAAGCCTTCAGGGAGGGGTAGAAGAGTGGGTAGAGGGAAAGCTGTAGGTTCCCCCCCAACCAAACTGAGACACAGTCTCTTTCCTACAACTGGTAGGCAGGAAGCTTCTGGTTCTACTGACAGCAAGAAGAGGGGAGCAGTGCCACTGCCTGAATCTGCATCCCCTCCAACAACATCAGCCATAACACGCCCACCACCACCATAATTACAAGCAGCACCAGCATGACAGTCTCTTCCACCCCATTTCACTTCCCAGCCTGAGCCTTCCAGTACCAAAGGAAGAGCTGGATCTGAGTGCCATAGCAAAGGAAATTCTGAGGAAGGAATTATCTCAGTTTGTGCTCCATATCCCTCAAGTTTCCTCTAGAGCTAGATCTCCTTCCCCAGAAGGCACTTCAGAGGAGGTAGAGGTTGTGGAGGCAACTGGCTCAGCTGAGTCCACTCCTCCTGTTGCTGTGCCTCTACCTGCTGAGGAGGGGGAAAGTGCAGCATTTGCACATGCACCCACACCCCAGAAGCAAGGGGGTACTGTGATGTGAGATCATTTTGAACTGGCAGATGATCCCACATATGCTATCTGCCTGCACTACCAAGCCAAAACCATCCAGCGCAAGAGAACAAAACACATGACCACCACAGGAATGCTGATGCAACTCTGCAGGCACCATTCCTTGCCCCTGCTCCTCTTCAACCTGGCACCAGTGGCAGTGTGCCCAAAAAGAAGTCCCCCTCTCACTTGAAACCTCCCCATATCCCCAAAGCAGAGGCAGGCCACTGGAGCAGTGGAAGAAAGGTGGGCACACGGGGGGGGGGGCGCATTCCCAAGGCAGGTGAGGTTACCCATAGCACTGGGGAGATGCTTGCTGTGGATGGCCATCCCATCTCCTTTGTTGAGTGGCCAGTATTCAGACAGCTCATGGCACGTATGGCCTCATCATACGAAGTGCCTGCATGCACCATCTTCAGCAGGATGGTGGTGTCCTCCCTGTATGAGACATGCAGGGAATACTTGAGGGAGGAGCTGTGCAAGGCAGGGCCACAGGAAGCCATGTATTTCACCTCTGACATCTGGAGCAGCCTGGGTGGTAATCACACCTACTTCTCCCTCACAGGGCATTGGTGTGACCAGTCAGGCTGTCGGTGGGCTGTCCTTCAAGCTGAGGTGATGGATGAGTTCCACATGGCAACCAAGATCATGGGGACAATGAACCACTTGGTGCAGGGGTGGCTTGTTACCTGCAGGTTCATGGTCACCAAAAATGAGGCCATTATGGTCAAGGCAGTCTGTAATGCCAACTTTGTTGGCATCTGCTGTGTGGCACACAAGTTCCACCTCATTATCAAGGACACCTTGTGTGGGGGGCAGTGCTGCCAGTGACCACCAGCAAGCTCATTTCCAAATGCAGGAAGGTGGCAGGCTACTTCCACTGGAGCATCAAGGAAGGCAATATGCTGTTGGACAAACAGGCAGAGCTGTCCATTCTGCAGCACAAAATCATGCAGGATGTGGAGACTTGGTGGAACTCCATATACCTGAAGCTTGAGAGGCTGATGGAGCAACAGAAGGCTGTTCATGAGATGGCCTTCCTCAGGGAGATTGGGATCAGCAGCTCCCTTAATACAGCTGAGTGGGATACCATCTCTCAGAACTCGGTAGTCTTTAAGCCCTTCCATGAGGCCGCTGAGAGCCTGAGTGCTGGCGATGTCCTCTTTGGCCAGGTGATCCCTCTAGTGAGGGAACTTCAGAACCAAATGGAGAAGTTCCAGGGGATCAGTGTTCCTGGATGGGGCAAATCACTGTAACCACATGTGAGGCAGCTAAAGGAGGGCATCAGGAAATTACTCAATCCCTTGTGGTCTAGTACAGTCAACCTGCTGGTCACCATGTGTGACCCAAGGATGAAGGGGAGTGTGTACGGCAGCAAAACCTGGATCACTGGACGGAGGTTCTGGTGAACAAAGGGAGGCAGAAGAGCACAGGCAGGGGGACATGAAAGAGGGGGATCCACTGTCCTGTGCCAGAACGCCATCCACCAGCCAGTCTCCTCCTCCATGACAGGTGCTGCCAATGTGGACCATGGGCGTGACTTCCATGGTAGGGTTCAGAGGCACCAAACCCCACCATCAGGCAGGTAGTGCTCAGGCCTTGGTGGCTGCCTATCTCAACAAGTATGTGGAGCCACTGCTGTGTGACCCCTTGGCCTACTAGGCAAGCTGCAGCCAGATGTGTCTGGATCTGTCCACGGTTGCCCAGGAACACCTGTCCTGTCCACTGACCAGCGTTCCAAGCAAGAGGGTGTTTAGCATTGCTGGGGATATTGTGACACTCCACTGAACCTCCTTGGATCCTGTTTTGGTGGGGCAGCTGGTGTTCCCAAAGGTGAACCTCCTGCTCCTGGGTTTCCCTAAGTTCCATGTGCAGATGGAGTGAGTGCCACCCTCCCTATTCCGTCCACACTTCCTTTTTTTTAACCCTTGGGTTTCACAACCATTTAGTGCCCCACTCTCAGAGCTGGAGGGAGCTCTCACTGTATCATTAGCCAGCAGGGGAAGAACATCTGAAGTGAAAAGCTTGCTGGCTAAGTTTGCAGACAACACCAAGTTATGAGGCAATGTGGTCACATCAAAAGATAGGTTGCAGATACAGGTGGCCCTGGACAGGCTCGAGAGCTGGGCAGACCTGAACTAGATGAAGTGTAACACTTCCAAATATAAGGTGCTCCATCTGGAAGCAAACAACCCTCAACATACATACAGGCTCGGTGGTGACACTTGACGTGCACCATGGCCAAAAGGGACCTAGGGCTAATGACTGACAATTGTATGAATATGAGCTGTCAGTGTGAGATGGTGGTCAGCAGGGGAAATAAAACACTGGCATGCATCAACTGAAGCATCTTGTGTAAAACTAAGGAAGTGATACTCCTGCTGTACTCAGCACTGGTGAGACTGCAGTTGGAGTACTGCATTCAGTTCTGGGTGCCACACTTCAATAAGGTTGTGGAAAAACTTGAGAGGGTCCAGAAAAGAGCCACCTGTATGATCAGGGACTTGCAAGGCAAACCATATGAGAAAAGGCTGAGGGACCTGGGCCTATTTAGCCTCAAGAAGAGAAGGTTGAGACAGGACTTGATAGCAGCTTACCGCTATATCAGAGGAGTGCATCAGGAGCTCAGTGAACAACTGTTCAATAGGGCACCCTTAGGGAAGACTAGAACCAATGGATACAAACTCCTGGAAGGCTGCTTTAGGCTTAACACTGGAAAAGCTCCTTCACAGTCAAGGTGTTCAGACGGTGGAATAAACTCCCTTCAGAGGCGGTGCATTCACCTACCCTGGCGGTTTTCAACAGAAGACTGGACAGTCACCTCGCTGGGGTCACCTAACCTCAGTTGTCTTCCTGCCTGGAGTGGGGTGGGGGGGAAATTTGGACCCGATGATCTGCAAGGTCCCTTCTAGCCCCTAACAATCTATGAATCTGTGACTGTCCCTGCTGAGCTCCCATGCCAGGACAAACTTGGATATATGGGCAGGAGTTATGAGGAAGGAGGAAACCCCAGGTCCTGCCTGGGTATGACCACTAGAACTGCACCCTGCCAGGGTTGGGAGGCCTTGTGGGACTGCCGGTGGTGCAACAGCCCCAAGAGAGTGTTTTCTGGCAGCTGCTGCAGAAGAAGCTCCTGCAAGAAAGGAAAGAAAGGCTCTGTGACAGTTTGGCTGCCTGAGATGCTAGTGCTACTGTGCTGCTTACCTGTTCTTATTTAAAGTGGTGAACTGGATTGAGGCTGTAGGGGAGGAGGCCTCACTGGGGCACACTACCAGGTCATGTAGAGGCCCCAGTGCCAGTGATAGCACAGTGACAGTGAGCCTGGTGACAATAGAAGGTAGAGTGAAATTGAGACCTCATTACAGGGATGATATCAATATACTATCTGCAAAGCATGGGGCATGGTAAGGGATGCTTGGAGTCATGTATTTAGCCCATAAGGCTTAGGGTGTCTCCTGGAGGTAACTACTTAGAGTGGGTCCCAGCAAGGGGTCCAAGAACCTACAGAGTTTAGTGGAGTCCATTAGGACCATGACTGAGCTGAAGCTTGAGAGTGGGCTGTATTATCTTTTCCAAGAAGATGTGGCTGCAGGTGAGAAGAGAAGGCTCCCACAGGGCAGAGCTGGCATAGTCACAAGGCCATAGGGGTATCACGACCACCTCCAGGGACCCTACTCCCTGACAAAGTGGAGTTTCCCAGAACCTAAATCTATTTTCTTGAATACGTTAAACCTATCTCCTTGAACCTATCTCCTTGAAACCTGGCAGGCTTCATGGCCTCAGCAGGAGCTACCATGCCTGTTCTTTTCAGCCCACTCCATCTTTAACATACACACGTGGCATAAATTTTGCTCATCAGCAACTTGAGGTGCAGTTTTGCAGAAACCCCTGCACCTATCTCCTTGAAACTTGACAACTTTGTGACCTCAGCAGGAGCTACCATTCCTGCTGTTTTCATTCGAAGCAGGAAGGAAATGATAAAGTCATAGGCATTTTCGTGATTCCTCATTATAACTGTTAAACCTCAACCTGATGTGAGACCCAATGATGAGGGAATCCGACGAACCAGTTGCCCATAGGATCCTGATACTCATTAGCCAGAGCAGAGCAGGGGGCAAACACAAGCACACACTGCATTCAACAGCTTTACTGAAGTGGAGGCAACTTTGGGCAGGTCCCCTCCAAACAGAGGAGTGGCCACACACACAGCGCACAGAACATCATTGGGTTCATACTTTTATACTTTCCAGTCCACACTCGTTAGCATTAAACCATGCCCAGTTCCCTCCTGTTATGCCCATGGCTCTGTTAGAAATGCACAGTAAATGGAGTATTGTTAGAATATGATTAGAAATGGACTGTTGTTAGAACTGCACAGTTTGCATCTCGTACCTGATAAGAAAAAGAACACTGCCAAGGACCTTTCTTTCTTAGCTAACCTTGTTACAGTTTTTTTCTTATGCTAAATCACCCCCTCCTCCACACTCCTCCAGGTTTTCACATGCAGATTACAGAAGCTGGAATTCAATTGACTGTGTCCTTGAAAGTGGGGGGGATTTCAACTCTTGGTGACCTAGAGAGCTTTCTGAGCATGCGCAATTAGCTGATGCATATTTGCCTATCCGCCCTGCATACTTAAGTAGTTAATTATAATATACATGCGACGGATGAAGTGACGTAGTCACATATATGTTTGTATGAACCGGAAATGAGCTGTAAGAGTTCCTGTTTCTGCACACGTGCCCAGGAGGGAAGAGATAAAAGCCAGCTAAGAATTTCCTCAGGGGGCGGAGTAATCTGAGTCCTTTGACTCTGCTCCGACCCTATCTGCAAATACACCTTTTGTGCTGCTAATAAGTGTGTGTCTGAGTTCTTCGCCTCCCGAGAAACGAACCGCAATATTTTGCAACAGCTCTGCCCCTGTATGTACATGGAATTGCCTATGCATTAGGAAACTTTCCACTCTGCGCCCACAGTGCTTTGAGACAGCAAAATGAAACACTGTTCCTTTGAAACAGCGAAACAGAAATCAAAACAAAATGGTGCTGTTTTGCACAGCCCTAGTTTCTAATACAAATAACTTAGGGAGAGAAATATAAACAAGGAGGCAATAAATTAAGATATCAACACAGATACCAAGGGCCTTTTAGGTTTTCTTATGTAATACAAGAAGTTGCACTTATTTTGGAGAGTCCCAGTGCTGGGATTTTTGAAGCAGATCCTGTCTGTGAAGACAGTCCCAGCACTGGGCTGTGCATGAGTAGTTAGTTTCCACCAGAAGATCCAGTTGGGGCTTCTTTTGGAAATGTCATTCAGGGCCCATCTTTGGCACTTTCAGCATTCCTTGTGCCCAAACCAGTACCCAGTGACATGAATGTAAAGATTCCTTCTTTAAGCCAGTTTCATTTAAGTTTAAGTCAGTCATCTAGCCAGGATGACTGCTGAATAAAGCTAATACTTTTTCCATTAATAAAGAGCTTTAGTGTATGTAGGTTTAGTAATCTGGGACACAGCAGCTCCCAAAAATATGGTTCTCGAGAGACTCTCCTTCTGGAAATCATAAATACATATGTAAATATGTATTGCCTTGGTAGATAAGTAGAGGCCTCAGGATCAGACTTATCAGTGTTCCAGAAGGTCATCACCCTTCTCCCACATGTCCAGAACTGAAATGTCTGAATTTTCATGGATGTACTCAGGAACTGCTAATAAGCTGAGTGAACACATTTCACTTATCAACAAGCAAAACAACCACTTCTGATCTGCTACATTCCATAGTTTGGTTCCTCAGTCATTTCATAGGGACTTCTGGTAACAATTAATACTACCATAAAAAGAAAATAACAGGGAAAAACATGCACACAAATTGAAAGCAGATATCTGAATGTTGTTGTCCCACAAATTTAGATCAACCGCCCGTCTGTCTGGAAACTTGTAGCTTGCATTCATGAGTGATGCTATAATATAAAGTGTGGTGGAGAAATGACAGTGGAGCCTGTTTGTACTTTCCGGAATTAATATGTATGTGCAGATAATTAAAAGAACAATAAAAATACACAGGATGAACATACACAGGGGGAAGGTTTAAACATCGTCCAAACATGTCATATGGCTTGGGCCTTAGGGAAATAAAGCCTTACAGGATACTGTACTGCTGCTGGTACCAGAATTTAGCAGTTTCACTGCTTGAAAATGAATCCTTTTAGTTAATCTGTCTGTGTGGGTGGAATTACATAAACCACTCCTATTATTGTTAGACAGAACTACAGGCCTAATTCCCATGAACTTTGCTGAAAATGTAACTTTGAGTCTCTCCTCTGTAATGCTTTATTTATTAGAAATGCTTTCTAACATGTCATGATAAAATTTATCATAGTAACATCAGATGTTGCTGATATTAGAGGGTAGGTATTTCTTTGTGGTGTATACCTGCAACTCTTATTAGCATTGCAGAAAAATAGATATGCATATAAGAGGAGATATGAAACAGAAGAAATTCTTTCACCCAGTGTGTTCTGAATAGCAACATCTTAGTGGCCAAATGTTAACAAGTGACATGGTGAAGAGTCCACCACAGACAGTTAAGGATATTTAAGGGTAACATGGCAGCATAGTAAACTATGTTTTCACCATCTGGTTTGTCCTGGAACATGGAATATATATCACAATTACATCAATAAATGAAAATATATGCAAGTAACTGCAATGTAAGTGTTTCTCTGCTTTTCTGTACAAGGAAACAGCCATCTGGGAACCAGTATGTCTCACATTTCAAGCACAAATCAAAGCAAACAGCAATTCGCTCTGTGACGTGCACATTGCAGAAAACTGGACTTCATTATCAAAGAGTTAATCACTTTGGATTCCTGTTTTTATTCCAGTTTTTTACAGGTTTCCCTCCCCCCCCCCATGGATACAAAACAAACCTACATAGAAATGCATGGAGAATATCCTTATTAAATTTGCTTTTGGAAGAGATGGTGATTAAAAAAATGGAATTATATTGGCCCAGACTCTCTCTCACTGATCCACCCTCAGAAGGGATTTATTGTGGGACTTGTTCTTTTTTTTCTTCTTCATCCAGCCTATGTTATCCTTTACATTTCTTTTTAACTTTTCTTCAGCTGTACCATTATTCAGGGCATTGTATCATGGTTCCTAGAGAGCTACAGTGACCAAATAATTTGATGGAAAGAGGATGTGTGGCAGGGGCTACTCTTGTCTTGAACAGTAAGCCAAAGAGCAGTCACTTGACCTCCTAAGAGTCCAACAGATCTATCACGTTTGGCAAAAGATCTCCTGTCTCTCCTACTCATGCCACAATCTTTTCTGTGGCAGAAGGTGCAAACCCTGGGAACAGGATGGAGCTGAGGACATCTTCCGAGAATGCTGCTGTGATCTAACCCCCCTTCTATGCACGTCCCATGGGAAAGGGATGATCAGAAACAAGGAGATGTATAAGGCACTGTTTCTTGCATTGTGTATGTTAGTGTGTTACAGGGGAAATGTGATGGCACTGAATATATTTGATAGACAACACACAATAGCTTTATAGCCTAAGCAGCTTTAGAACAATGGGTTACTGTACTCTCATTTCATGTAAGTCACTTTGTAACATTTCTGGAAAGAAAAGCTGTCTCTATCAAATGAAAAGCAATAGTATCACTGCTGAAAGACATTTGTACACATTTGTCCCTTTTCCAAACTTCATTAATCTCCTTGAACACAAGAGTGGAGTAATTCCATGGGCTCTTAGCCAACCTCATGAAAATAAAATTAAGGAAAAAATACTGATAGTTGCAAACAGTCCTTCCTGTCCTTGCTCTCTTCTGAGACTGTTCACAACAAAAATAGTTTATGCAAAGCAAACTGAAAGAATACACCTTTTCATTCCTGCCAAAAAGACTCTGAATGTCAATTCCTCCTTCACAAAGAAAAAAAATGGCCATACAGTAGCTATATACTGTGATGATCTTATGGATTTTTACAGTGTAACTATAGTATGTAGGAGCCAAAATAGGAACATAAGAGTTTTTTTCTGTGACTTGTAGGTGTTGTGAAGGTGAGGGATAGTCCTGCAATGTAAGATCAGAGTGACTACGACCTGGATTTTAGCTAGTCTGTATTTTTTAGTCCCAGAGTCCAGGGTCAGTCCTGGGCTGGGCACACCTATGAGATGCCAAACACCCTTAGTGATGATTAAAATAAATGGCAATGCTTCTCTGGACTTTAGTGGTGCAGGATCAGATGCACTTTTTCAATGAGAACTGAGGATCCCTTGAGGGGCTGAGCTGTTAGCCAGCAGCAGAGACAGAGAAATAGCTAGAACCAGAGCTCAGTTAAACCCCTGTTGTCTGAAGTCTCTTCATGAATGTTGGACAGAAAATCTGCTTTGAATATGTTTTCTCCACTTTGGTTGTCTGAAAAAAACTCAGGGTCAAAGAAAGGGCACAGTAAATTCTGAGTATCTGAATATGTGGAGCTGATGTATATCCACTAAATGCTAACATAATTAAGACATGACATCATCCTTCAAACATTATGGGTGCTGTATCTTGTACTGTAAATCTTTATCAAAGCTATAATGGCCTGCTAAAAGGTTATTTTTTTTATTTCTTTCTGCACCTCTGATACATGTATTAAAAATTATAAAAATCAACTTCACACTTGATTGTTTATAGACCTTTTTTGTTTTGCCATGAATATTTCATAAATGATTTTATTTCTACCACATAACTTTGCAGGATGTGCTGCTACAAATGCCAAGCATAATCATTAATGTGTGTGCATGCACACATTCTTTTTTAAAATTTCAGGTCTTTATTATTTAATTGCACTTTCATTAAAAACTCTATCCTGCTTCTGTCAAAATCAGTGGGGAAGGTGCAACTGACTTCAAGAGGAGTAGTAATGATCTCCCCACCTCCATATTGAAATTATTTTTTCCATTCTATTACCTTTTTCATTCAATTAAAAGTTCAGTTAAGTTCAGAATGGTGATATTTATTAAGCATATGTGTTTTCAGCATATTGTTTCAACCACCTAAAGGCAATGTCATCACCAGTGTGAAGAGCCTGAAGGCCACCAGGTAGCATTGTAAATGGGCATGAGTCAACAATGTGGGACATGGTTCAAACTTGCCCACAAGGGCATTCATTGTCATTGTGAAGGTCCCATTGGTATGAATGGGGATAAAAGAAAGGAGAATAACGGGCCAGATTCTGAGGCCCATCTGCAAACCCTCCCCCCACACAAGTCATTTCATGAAGAAAAGCCTGCACGATTAAGCCCATTACTCTTAAATGAGAATAAGAGTTGGGTTCTAAGTTCACCAGCTTCACATGTGGTGCAGCTGAAGAGTTAGGGAAGAAGCTGTATGCTCCTTTTTTACTTCCAGCTGTCAGATATAGAAATGGTTCCCAAACGTAATGGTACACCATAAGAACCAGTCCAACCACCAGTCCAAACAGTCTACCAGCCCAGCCACAAGAATCACCATATTCACTGGAGGGTTCTTCAGAACATAATGCATCAAGCTTGTTCCCAGCATGCCCCATTTCAAAAGGTGGGAGTTGGAGGGTGGGGGGAAGGGGAGGGGAGGAATAAAAGCAGGGTAGACAACGTAATGTTTTCTGAAACTCTGCTTTGCTGGGGGAATCCATAAGTATTTGCCAGAGGTACTTTAAGTGTCCTCTTTACTGCTAGAACTCTTAGCTAATATGAATAAGGCCTCAAAATTGAAATAACTCTTGTCTTTAGAACATGCACTATGTTTTTATGTCAATTTAGCTTGGAGCAGAGTTTTGCCTGTATTATTAGTGCTTCCTCTCTCCCTCCTGCATACAATTCTACCTGCCCTATACGTGCCATTGCTTCTGGAGGGAAGTGGCCCAGTGGTGCTTGCCTTGCTTTCCTAGAGGTTCTTCTGGCAGAAGACAGTTACTTCATGAACAGGAGTTCCTCTGGTGATTGTCTGCAGTATGCAATAAGCCAGCCCATCAAAACAGCCACAGATCTGTGGGCTTTTTGCAACACAGAAACTTCACGCAGACATCATTCAGCATCCTGAATCCTGGGTTATGCAGTCATATTATGTTTAGGTAAACCAGACCCAAATCAAGAGCAATATTATTACCTCAGGATTAGCTGTCTAACAGGAGAAATCCCTTAACCTTTGTTGCAACAGGCATTAAAAAGGAGCATAAGGAATGTTTTCCATCACACTTGAGGCAGCATTAGGAACACATCATTTGAGGGGTTAAGATAGCTGCTAGCTGGAATTTTAAATGTGTTAATCTTTGTAAAATGTGCAAGTTTGAAGCTCAAAGTTTGCCTGAGAGAAAGCTGATTCTTTTAGCCTTTAC
Organism: Crocodylus porosus; assembly: GCF_001723895.1. NCBI lineage: Eukaryota > Metazoa > Chordata > Crocodylia > Crocodylidae > Crocodylus > Crocodylus porosus. Next base: position 218,476,291 of record NW_017728886.1, on the reverse strand, counting down.
TCTAAATGTTGCCAAAGGACAAAACAAAATATGAGCTTGCATCATGCCTCCACATATGTTTTACATATTTTACATGTGGAGTCTAAGTGGCTCCTGTGACCTTTGTGTGTGTATCACACATTTTTCACATATGCTTTGCGTGGTTCACATCTGTTTGAAACATTGTTTCTGACAGTAGAAATCATTATTGTTTTACAGCAGGCTCTAATAATTTAATTCAAGGAGCAGAACTTGAGAGGACACAGTTTTGGTTTAGATTTTGTGTTGAGTGCTACCCATTATAATTGCATACCAGAGGATAGATTCACAATGCAGGCTAGTGTTCCCAATTGGAACTTTTTGCCAGAATATTTTTCCAGTGAAAAATGACAAATCTTTATAACTGGGAAGGCACTGGGTTCAACAAGAGTTTAGTTTAGAATGATTTTTTTAGGACCAAAATGGCATTCTTGCTCAAAGCCAAAGAGAGTCAGCAGCCTATTAGTTAGGGCATTCACCTGGGATAGAAGAAACCTGCGTTCAAGTTTCTGTTCTGCTAGACAGGAGGTGAAGACTTAAACCTGATCCTTTTATACCCCATGACAGTACTCTAGTGCACTGGATTATGAAGTTGTTCTTCTTCTGGTCAAATTAAGAGTTGTTTATAGAAACTGGAACAACTCCAGCAGAAGAAGCTGAAAAAAAGTGAGACGGAGACTAAGTACAACTCCACAGTCAGGACACTGATGTGTCAAACCATTGTTCAAGTCCCCACTACAGAGGAAATATACGAAGTGAAACAGCTTCATCAGGAGAGATTGAAAGCAGTTCAGTTTGGATAGCCAGTAGCTTGGTGGTTAAAGTACTCACCCAGACTGTAGGCAAACCAAGATCAAGTCCCTATCCTAAACAAGAACTCCCTGATGAGCACCTAAACTGCTGAAAAGTCTGGCTATGTCGCTCTGGTTTGAAGAAATATGTCACGTCTCAAGTTCATTCCTGGACTGAACAGAAAAAAATATCTGAAATCTTGAAAAAAAAGGGTGGGACAGAGAAACCACTTCTTGCACAGCACTATCTCAATGGTAGAAAATCTGCTTGGTGTGAAGAGTACAATAATGCAACTTCTTTCTACTTTCTTGGACTGGAAGATCCCAGAGGTGCCCCTCATAACCCATGAAGTAGGTTAGCCCAGGAAGCAAGTGGACCTAGGGTAGCCATGAGATATAATATTGATTCAGAGAATCTGAGGGTGATCTTCACCAGCTAGGATCTCAGGTCCATCACATATGTCTGTATTCACAGAAGGACAAATCAACCACCTACCCCCACCCACCACCTATGGGGCTAACTCAAGTCCCATGTCTCTTAATGTCACTGTTGACAAAGTACTAACTTACTGAACTTGCGTGATCCATATAAATCAGCCATGTTTAGTACTTTGCTAAAAAAAAAAATGAAAAAAATATGGATCTAACTTTTATGGTTGGTTGTTTATAATGGCCAAAATATACTGCCTATTTTGCAGGTACACCAGTAAAAAGGTCACTCCTATGTTGTATCCAGGCACAACTGGAGACTCTGCATTCTCTGGAGTACTCTCCCCATGTGTTCTCTGGGGTATGATACATAGCACAAAGGAAAAAGGAGAGGTAGGTTCATGGTGCTCAGGGTTTGAGGGGCATGCTGTAGAGTTGAAAAAGCTATAGCAATTAGCATGCTCCTTGTGCATGTAAAAATCCTAAAAGGAACTTCCTTTTGAAGGAGTGTGGCTGGGTAAAGCCCATGAACATGGGGTGGGTTTGTATCTGTATGGCACAGCAGAGAATTATATTTATTATTTGTCAGTTATATACCAAGCCGAAGAGTTCTGAAATCATAGGCTAACAGTATTAAAGTATTTTTATTTCATAAGTGCAGAGAGCAAATAAAACACAGAAATTAAAGTGATTTGCTCAAGGCTATAAAGTCAGTCCCTGGCAGGGCATAGTAAAGTACTTACGCTTTTTTTACGCTGTAAACACTGTATTATTATTTCCCATTACTTTAACTTGTGACCTGGCACTTTATCTTTTTCAGCTAGCTATTTCTGTCCTCAGATATCCTTTCAAATGAACATCTTTTTTTTATTTATGCATGTATGTTTTCTTTCTTCCTAGAGGGCCAAGTACTCCCCAGATTTGTGGGCATTAAAGGGCGCATCTAAACATTGCCATACAGAGATGTTGCTATGGTGCTGTGCTTTAGTACAGCTCAGTATGGACGGTTACTGTGCCGTGCATTTGGCGCACGATTAGATTTCACTGCTATATCACCATAGTGGCGCTGTACCGGGGGAGCTATGGCAATATAGGTGCTGATCCCATGTAGATCCATGTGATTTCTACATCACTGTAGCGCACTGTACGGCGATGTAGCACATTGTACATTACCATAGGGCAACGTGTAGACACGCCCAAATAAAATGAAATAACTATTGTTAAAATGTTAAAGAGAGGATAGGAAGTGGGGAGGTATTGTTTCTGCTTACCATAGATAGTGACATATGGGGTATCTCTTCACAGCGGGCCAGAGGGATTGAAGGAGTAAGACAGAGGGGCATGGCCAACTCTAGACATGAAGAACCAACTGACCTGATTCCTTTAATAGAAATCATAGAAAAGTAGGGTTGGAAGGGACCTCAGGAAGTCATCTAGTCTAACTCCCTGGTCATCTGCCACACTGAGACTGGTCTAACTCTATCCTCTTTTGAACCTCCCCTTCAAGTAGCTGAAGGCTGCTGTTAAATCCCGTCTCAGTCTCCTCTTCTGTAGACTAAATAAGACCAGTTCTCTCAGCCTTTCCTCGAAAGTCATGTGCCCCAGCCCCCTCACCATTTTTGTTGTCCTCTGCTGGACTCTTTCCAATTTTTCCACATCCTTTCTGTAGTGGGAGGCCCAAAACTGAACACAGGACTCCAGGTGTGGCCTCACCAGTACTGAATAGAGGGGAATAATCACTTTTCTTGACCTGCTGGCAACACTCCTACCAATGCAACCCAGGATGCCATTAGCCTTCTTTGCAGCAATGATGTGCTGTTTGCTCATATTCAGCTTATTGTCCACTGTAACCCCCAGGTCCTTTTCTTCAGGGCTGCTGCCCAGCCAGTCCACTCTCAGCCTGTACCACTGCATGGGATTGTTTTATCCTCAGTGCAGGACTTTGCACTTGTCCTTGTTGAACCTCATGAGATTTCTTTTGGGCCAATCTTCCAATTTGTTTAGGTCACTCTGAATCCTAGCCCTACCATCCAGGTTATCTGCTACTCCCCCCAGCTTGGGGTCATCTGAAAACTTGCTGAGGGTGCACTCTATGTCATCTTCCAGGTCATTGATGAAGACATTGAACAGAACTGGCCCCAGGACTGACTCCTGGGGCACTCCAGTTGGTACCGGCTGCCAAATACACATTGAGCCATTGATTACTGCTCTCTGATACCGAAGCTCCAGCCAGTTTTCTATCCACCTTACAGTAAATTCATCCAACCTGTACTTCCTTATCTTGTCTGAGAGAATGTTGTGGGAGACTGCTTTCTATGATGACTGGCTTTGTGGATGCAGGGAGACCAATGGATGTGCTATACCTTGATTTTAGCAAGGCTTTTGATACAATCAGGTTGGTCAGGCATGACTTGCCCTTGGGGAATCCATTCTGACTGTTCCTAATCACCTTCTTCTCCAAGTGCTTAGAAGTAGATTCCTTGAGGATCTGCTCCATGATTTTTCCAGGGACTTAGGTAAGGCTGACTGGGCTGTAGTTGCCTGGATCCTCCTTTTTCCCTTTCATAAATATGGGCAGTATGTTTGCCCTTTTCCAATCATCTAGAACCTGTCCTTATTGCCATGAGTTTTCAAAGATGATGTCCAGTGCCTCTGCAGTATCATCAGCCAACTCCCTCAGTGTCCTTGGGTGCATCCCATCTGGTCCCATGGACTTGTATATGTCCAGCTTGTCTAAATAGTCCCTAATCCGTTCCTTTGCCACTGTTGGCTGCTCAAAACTGTGCCCAAACTGCACTGCATGGTGTAGTAGTCTGGGAGCTGACCTTTATGCAGGATACATGAGATTGATAATAACAGTTTTACAGTACTGTAGTGATGTTCCAGGTGGAGTCAGAAAAGGACTGCACCTCTGAGTCCATCACATATTCTGTACACATGGCCTATTTATTCTAACTTTGCACAAGCATGTAGAATTTGGCTCAGATGGAACAATTCTAAGCCAGAGACACAATCCCTACAAACAAAGCATTTAATCTGAGGAGCTGTGATTCTCCAGGCTCCTCTCCTTGATGTATACATGTATAGCTCATTAATGTTAACGATAGTCTAGGAACAAATGAGCCATGTTGCATTTGCAGCTACTTTATCCCATAGCCAGAGCAGGAATGTGGCACCACTCACCCAACAAGTTACCTAACACAGAGTTGGCCTGATGTTGAAAGAGATTTGGAGCTGTAGGCAGTTAAATACATAGCCTCCCCCTTAGGACTGCCACCGTAAATAAGCATTTTAAAAGAATCTGAGTCTTTAATGAAGAACAGAGGGAATTTTCAATCAGTAATCAGAAACAGCTCCAAAAATCAGGGACAGTGGAGTGGTATGCATATTTTGATTTGGTGCACAGAAAATGCATTGTTTCTGAGCTATTTCTGTAAGTGGGCTCACTGTACTGTTAAAAGTTTAGTGGATCCTGCAGCGTTTGTGATTTTCTGAGTATTAAAAGAATTAAATCCTTCTAAAGTAGTTAGAGGCACTGTGGTGAGAAATCATTACCCACTTAAAAAGTAACTATGTACATTTAGAAAATACACCAGAAAAAATGGGAGAATAGCTGCACACAAAAAAAGATTGGGGCAGAGAAAAGGAAAAGATTGTTTAAAGAATACACTTTTTATAGTCATTCCAGGCACATGGCGAGACTGCCTGTGTTGAGGAAGAAGAAGAAAGACACTTATCTAATCGTCTACAAATTACAGTAAGAGCTACATTAATGAGAGTGAAGGATATATCCCAGTTAATGAGTCATCAGGATTCTCAGGAGTAAATGAAATTCCATGCTTGTATAGTAAACTGTGCTTAGGTCAGACCAGAAAGACATTAAAAGTCAGGGAAGATATAAATTAAAAAATGTTAACAGTGAAAAGTATAATCAGGGAGGTCCATCTGTTGAAATGCCAAAACACCCATAACATTTTGAATAAAATAGCTACAATTGTAGACTACATAAGACACATATAATGAGATGAGGCCCCAAAACAAAGCATCTAGAAATGAGAAATACCTTTTCTATTTAAAAATAAGAGTGAGGTATTGTTGAGAACTGTAATATGTATACTCTGACTAGGTCTTATTCTCCTTTGACTGTCAGAGTGCCAGCTTGTTTCATGGTGCAGCTCCAAGCATCTAAGCTGCCTGTCTACTGCATTAGCACCATTTCAGGGTAATGCAGAAAATCCTGCAAGTCCAATGCTCAAATGACAAGAATGTAACCCGTAAAAGGGTGTTGTACGTACCACCAATGTAATTTCTACCATAGAGAGAGCTATGCAAATATTTGGGTTTTTTGATTTGGACACCTAATCAATTTTTTAAAAATGTATTTGAGTGATCTAAACTACAAATTATTCATTTATTTTTTGTTGAAAAATGAAATCAAAACAGAACCTTTTATTTTCCAGCAAATATAATTAAAAAACCAAAGAAACGTAACGTGAAAATCATGCTGGCTGTGCTTTAGCTAGGTCCTACTCAGGACAGTCACATGAGAAGCGGAAGAGATTTTCTATCATTCAAATACTTTCCCTAGATTTGGACAAAAAATTCTTATGAGCATATTCTAGCAACTGGGTTATAGAGCCATTCTCTTAGTAACATGTTCTTTGGTTCACCAAATATTTTGGTAGTCCAGGCAAAATGAAACAGAATCAACAGGAATTCACACCAGCGTACCCTCTGACACAGGACCCTATCCAGGAAGGTAAGTGGTTCATGTAGATTCAAATCCCTTTAAATGGAAGAGAGATTTGACTTCAGATCTCCTAAAATTTGTGTAGGTGCCTAAACACTGAGACACTGGGTATAAGGAAATGTATACAGGAACTAGGTGACACCACAACCACAGCTACAATGATGGTTAATGTAACCTTTCCTTCACTTTATTATAAATATCCACAAATGAGACATTTAAAGAATCCTTTATTTAAGATATATTGATATGAACGATTTCAAAGTTTGTCATTTTTGTTTCAGCTGAAACTAGTCAGTTTACAAACTTTTTTTCAGTTGTTGCCTCAAAACTGCAATTTTGGCAAATAAATGATTCACCAAAAATATTTTGCCCAACTCTGACTTGAATTAATTAATCCAAGCTGAGGCCAATGACATCCATTGTGTGGTCTAGCACAAATGGCTTCCTATAGAAGGTTTTATGAGAATTTCTATGACTCATGGAGTCAGGCTTTATTCTACCATTGCAATATTTTCCCTTAGGAATCTCTAATTTACCTTACTGCATGATTTCTGACAAAATTCAAGACATAGAAGGCAATGGAACTGTGTCCGTTTATATTACAGCTTAACGTGGCCAATAATGTGCAATAATGAAGCGTCTCAGAACTCCCCAGATTCTCATCCAATCACTATTTTGCTAAAAATTACACACAAGCAGAAAAAAAAGGTCAAATTTAATTCTATAGTTTGGTCAACGTTGCTGTGAAATTCTGAGTGCTTTTAAGTGTTGGCATATCTTGCTTCTCTACAGCTCAAATGACTGTCTTCTCACTAGCCTTCTTTGACCATATCTTATTCTTATTACTTAGTGTTTCTATAGTAGTTTGTTCTGTTTTCTATCACTGTCTGCTCCACTCACCAATGTCCTCTGGCCCCAATCCCAGAGTCAAGATTTTTAACTCACTTCATCTTTTTCTGAACAATTAATTTTAAGACAAAGAAAATCAGGACATAACTATTACAAAATGCATTTTAAAACCCAGGAAAATAGGTCAGTTTATGTGCCATATGTTATGGGGCATATTGTTAATTTGTGCTACTATTAGAAGGGTCTCTTGACAACATAAATCCCATGTGGTGTGGCAGCTGCTATGTTAACCAGTATATTTCCATAAAAGCATACAATATGGTTGTGTAATCCCAATTGTAAATTCATTTGTTCAAGTTAAGTCTGCCAAGACACTTCATTTCGCCAGCTTCTTAATTGGTCTACGAATCTATATTTTTTATGCTTGAAAAGATATGCACCTTTTGTATAGTCCATTAATTTTAGGGTTATATTTAACATTGTGAGTTTTACTGCATTTGATAACCTGAGGCCATGGCTCTATCCAAACATTCCTACTTTAGGATACTGCAAGAAGTGGTACAGAATTGGCAATAGCTCTTACTAGACTTTCTTGGTTTGACTGGTGCCAATGTTTGTCTGTTGTTCTTAGTTTTGTCTGGTACATTAGCAACAAAAGAATACCAAAAAAACCAAAACGTTCTAAAAGCCATAGTCAATAAATGAAGTAACACAAAATCGAGGCATTTTATTGCCTATTGAAAACTAAGTTTAGTATGACTCAATAGGTCGGCATTATTATTATTTCCATTGTTATTTTTATTATTATATGTTAATACCATTTTATTTGATCAAATGTCAGGATGCAGAAAAAGCCTCTTGGCTTATTATTTATTAGATTTTTAACTTGCCTTGAAACGAGAGCAGCAAGCATTTTCTAAATGAGTTGCAAGGTTGTTTGGTTTTACTAGTGTAGCTTCTTTAAGTGGTGTGTCAGCAGCTAGCCTTCTTTGTTAGTAAGTGCAAAGAAATTATGTGCTGCAGTGGTCCTCAATGGTAAAAAATTAAGACAGGAATTTATCCTTCCAGTTTTCCCTCTTCAGTATGCTAAACAAATTCATATATTTATATAAATAAAGCTATGTTAAGTCCTGGGTATTGCAGGTTTTAAAAGTCAAAACAAGTGAATCCATGACATTTATTTAGTCATGAATTTGTAGCTATAATAAAAAACATAGTAAAATAATATAATAATTAATCCTCAGTCTTGTGAAAGTATGATCATAGACATAATGCTTATTAAAGCAATCCATTCCTAATAAAGTCAGGAATGTTGCTCAGAATAAAGGTCACTTGTTTTGGGTTCTGAGCGTTTTTTAGTTGCTGGATCAGAGAGAGGGGTTTGAATCTGTTCTACTGAGTAATTTAACAGAGGTAACTTTTTTAGCTTTTAGACTTATGCATTGGCTACCAATTACTTAAATTCATTCCATATAGACAATCCTGGTCTACAAAGGACACTTAATAGCTGTGGACCAACTGTGGAAAGAAGCCTACATTTAGGGTTTGGTCTCCCCTAAATGTTTTGGCCATATATATATGTTTATGAATCAGGCACAGCCTACAAGTTAGTAGACCTGGTCTTTTACTTCACACAGGACAGGCTCATGCTTTGAAATCTGGATCTCCTAGTTCATTCTTGCCAGGGTTGCCAGCAGATATTCTGTAAAAAAAAGGCTAAGAATATCTGCCTGTTAAGTCTGTAGAAAAGTTGACCAGTGCCTAAAAAACTAAGGAACTGGGAGCTTGATTGAAGGTTGCTGATTAGAAATAAATTGGTGCTGAAGGACAGATAGAACGATGCAATGCCATGTGTTGTCTGAGCAGGAGTGCAGTACCCTGCAAGAGGCATCTCTCAGGGCTTTGTAGCCTGCCTTCTCCGTCCCACATGCTGCTGCTGCTGTTGTGCCCTATTGCCTACCTGTAATACTGCTGAATTGCAGGTAGTTAAGCAATACTGTCTCTTTGTGGAGTCCATGCTGAGATGGGGGTAGGGCAGGGCTGGCAGGGGTAAATCTGGTTGTTGGGGAGGGGTGAAGCATTAGGCTCTAGGAATGAGTAGGGGATCCCTGGAATGGGGACAGCGTGGTGTAAAACCTTGCTTTATTGGTCAAGGAGGGTTGCCAACCCAAGAAAAAGATTTTTTACGGATAATCTTAAAACTTTTTGTTGATAACTAACTCTTTACTGTGGTTGTTGTTAAAACCTTACATTTGAATCCAACCCTTGCCCAGGTGCTGGAAGAAGGGTTACATTTACATTATGTAAAACTTATAAGCATAGTCAGTAAGGAAAAGTGTGGGTGTCAGTAAAAAGTTTACAGATGGCCAATAATAACATTGTCTTGGGTTGACCACCCAGATTCTTGCAGATGGCAAATGGAAGGATGTATTTATATGTACATTACTCAGTAGAAAGAGCATGTATTGTTGACCCATACTTAGACAGTTAGGATAAAACTTCTCAGTGTGTTCAAACAATTGGCCAGATTAAATCATCTACCAAACTACTAATCTTTAGTCTCCTGTAGCAGTACTTACCACTGAATAACACCCAGTGGAAGACACTTTCCTTCTTTCTCCAGTGATGGAAGCAGATCACTGGACTATAGAAATCCACATATTGGATCAGACTCATAGTCCATCTAATTTATTAACTTGTCTTTACAGTGATTAATGTTGATGTCCCAGAGCAAATTTCAAGGAACTCCTCAGTGGACAGATGTCAAATAATCTAGTTTGTAAGGGAGCCTTTTACTAACCACTAAAAGCTAGAGGTTGACAGAAACTCTCACACATTTGGCTTTATTTCCCTCCAGAACTCTTGTTTTCAAGTATTCATTATTATTACCCTCGATTAGTGATTCTTAACCAGGGTTCTATGGCACCTGAGGTGCCGTGAGATCTTTTCAGGGGTGCTACAGGGTGCCATACAATGTTAACACCATTAGTTTTTACAAACATGATTTACAAGTAAGTCCCAATTTCAAATAGAAATCTATAGTTGTGGTCTTTCTGAACTTGTTGCAACAGAAAAGCTGCTTATTATTTTTTTAAGGCATAAAAAGAGTGAAAACTAAGAGCTGGCATTTTCCAAAGGGTGCCTAGAGTTTATCCAGGGGTGCTCAAGTCTATCCTGGGATGCCTCAAGTCTAAAAAGGTTGAGAACTACTTCCCTACTACATCCATATAAAGTCCATTCCTACTTTAAATTTTGCTGTGTTCTTGGTGTAAGCAATGTCCTTGTGTGCATTGTGTAAAAAATATTTCCTCTTATCAGTTTTGAATCTGCTGCCTTTCAGTTTCATTGAATGTCCCTTTGTTCTTGTTTTATGAGGGAGGTAAAAAAAAAATCCCCAGAAAGTTCCTTCATGAATTATGTTATATACTTTTGTCAATGCATCCTTATTTTTCCCTTCTCTAATAAAGTACATAGTCTCAGCCTATTCAATTTCTCTTCAGATGAAACTTTTAGAGACAGAGCAACATTTGAAAATCAAAGGAGAAATTTCATTTCTTCCTAATTGCTTCATATTTTTGTGGATGGAGATATTGGATGGCCTTGTAGTGAATACAAAGCTGTAACTACAAACAAAGCTGTTTTCCTGATCTTATAGCAGGGATATCCCACCTATTCATTCATTACATTATACTTATCTGTACATAAACTATTACTGATAAAAGGAGATAAAGTAAAAAAATGTTTCTAACATTATTCTGTTTTAGTTGTTTTGAGCATTCAACATTTAATGCTCACTGATGTCAAAATGATATTTTTATATGGAAGTTTCACGCCTGAACCAGAAATGATAGGAACTGTATCCACTGACATCAGTAAAAGGGAAAACTAGTTTATTCTCTAAGGTCCTATACATAGACATAAACCAACTCTTATATATTACAAACAACTTAACAGCATCTTTCATTTTCATTTAAAATTTTGCCATCACATTGCCAGCTTTTAGCTCTGATTTGAATTTTCTGAAGTACCAAGTGGTACACTGGGCAAAACTCCAAGAAAATAAGATGGAATCCCTTAAGGAAAACTTTCTAAAACACTGCAATCAGAGAACCAGAGGCAAGTCACAGAGATACAGCTATTTAATTTCACTCTGAGAATGTTGCTAATGCCTACCGATACATTAGGAAAGAACAGAAACTGAACAAACCATTTAACTTACTATTATTTACCAAAACTCACTCTTCATTGAAACAAGAATTTAATGGGTAACCATTTTCTAAAATAAGACAGTAGGTTTAAAACTGATGTCTATCCAGATTAAAGAGAGCAGTTAAATTCCCATTATATTCAATAGTAAAGGCCCTAGCACACAATGATTTAATGGAGAGATGGGATCTGATCTTGATCCTAGCAATTGAGCCTCATGCCATGCCACATGTGGATGTGCCACAGAAGACTTGATTTTGATATTGGGGGTCAGATCCCAAATGCATCATTACCATTTGTCAGTCCAAGAGGAGGCTAGGATCATAAACTAAGATTTCCCTTCACTGGCAAGTTGAAAGCTGGGTGCTGCTATCCTTTATGTGGGGCTGACAATCAGCAGATTGTTGGGTGCAGCCCGCAAAGTCAGAGGTCTGGTTTACTCAGGGCTCTCTGGACAGATTAGCTAACCTAGAATGCTTTAGGAATCTGGTTTCAAGTTCAGGTTTAGGTTTAGGTTTAGGTTTCAGCCAGCACTGAAAATTAGCTATTTCTGAAAACCTTGAGCCCAGTGTCTCTGGTCAGGCTGCTAGGCACAGGGAATCAGAGCCTCCCAGAAGTAGGATCCCCTTTGCCTCACCTGGTTGAGACCCTCAGATGCCCTGTGCCCAGCAGCCTATCCATAGCTGTTGGGCATAGGGCTTAAAGTCCCTGGTGGGAAAACCTTTTGGCTCCCTAACCCCAGCCTCAGGCCAGTACCAACAGTCAGCTTTGTTGGGAACACATTGGGGTTGGTTCTAGACCTTGGTGTGATCCTACCCCTGGGACTGACAACCAGCTGATTGTTGGCTGTAGCCACATGTTAAACTTAATGTGTCATACAAACCCAGAATAAAAATGTTCTACATTATATGTGGAAAATTTTTATAGCTCCTTTGCCACGTTATAGTGCTTGAAACTGGGTGTGTGCATAACACCCTTCCCATTTATGTTGTGATTAAGACATTAACAAATTAATCACTGCATACATTAATCACTGCCTACAGAACTGCTGGCCTCACCCCCCTGCCCTGCTCCCTGCAGGTGGCAATGATAGAGTGGAGTGGGAGGGGCGAGGTTGCTGGAGCTGCCCTTGCTTCTTGGACTGATGGTGGTGGTGCGGGGAGGGCATTGGGTCAGGACACCATAGCGGGGAGGCCACTGATGCTAGCCTCAGCCTGACCCTCCTTCCTTCTGTCATTGCTGCCTGCAGGGCTGACCTGGTAGCAGCAGGGAGAGAAGCGGGCATGCCACAGTAGTGGTGGGGGAAGGGGAGGAGTGGGCCCAGGCCCAATGCAGAATGGCGGAGTGGCTCTGACACAGTGGGGAAGCGGGCCCGATGTGGGGGATCAGGCCCAGGTCCACTCCTTCCCTCTGCCTTTTGTTGTGGTGGGGGGGGGCGGCGTGGTGGGAAGGAATGGACCTAGAGCCCAAGCAGCAGGAGGGAAGGGAAGAGCGGGCCTGGATTGGGGTGGGGGGGCATGGGGCTCCATCCCTGCCTGCTCCCTCCCATCATTCTTGATGGGCAGTTGGCTAGTGAAATAATAATGTTTGTGCAGTTCCCAGGCTTGTTCTAGTACATGGTAAGGTTAACATGCAGAAGAATGCAGTTGTAGTGAGCATATCCTCTTTTATCGCTTTAAATCAAAATGGCTTACAGTAAAAATAAATGTTAAGAGTTGACCTGTATCACATATGAAAATTACTTTAGTATCATAATAGATAAACTCCTAGAATAAAAATACAGATTTTTTTAAAACAGCCCATAGAATCTTGGGCATGGGCCACTCTTACTGTGACAGGCTGAGAACTGACATGCTGGACAATGCTGCGATCTGTGGAGAATCTCACATAGAATATATGAACTTTCTGTCTAGCTTTTGTCCCTTGTATTAGTCCTCCACTTTAATAAACACCAGATTCAGCCACTATATTTTGTTTAAGGGAGAGAAAGAAATATATAAAATAAAATATATAAGACAGATGAATACAAATCATATTCAATAAACTGCACTGCTCTCTTGGCATTCACTTACATATTAAAGTCAGGCAGATTACTGAGTAAGGTTAATTTGTATATTTCTTGATCTTATTATTCTATATTTTTTCAAAACCTCTAAAAATCAGTTTCTTTTATTGTTGGTCTTTTAAATTCTGATCACTTATTAATGTTTTGATTTGTTCTGTTAAAGTGGGTTTTGAGTGATGTTTTATGTGGAGAATAAAAGTCATCATAAATTAGAAGGAGATCATTTAATCAAAGTCCCTATTCACCACAATATTAAAATTCAAGTTCTGCCTCATTGTGTTAATAGTTTACTTTCTGCGTTCACCAGATTTGTTTCTGAAGTATCGTTGGCCTAATGTAGCTAAGCTCATTACATCTCTGCTGCTTTCTTTTTTAACTTTTGCAGAGCACTAGTATGCCTTAGTTGCTGGCAGACATAAATAAAATAGCTGTGACCTTTGCAAACTGCTTTCCCTTTTGCTTCATTTATAAACAATTAGTAATGTGTGGCTGCATCTATCATACTCTTAAAGAGGCCATTTTGATAATGTATTGATGGTGTATACTTGAAACAAGGTAGACAGCAAGTTTACAGTTTCAGAAATGAGTAGAATTGGAGAAATGCCACAGAAAAAGTATTCATAAACATTTGTACTAATTAAATCTACACATTGGCTTTGACAGTATCTATGACCCTTTTTATTCACTTTCAGGGAACAAATGAAATATATTCCCAGAAGGAGAAACTCGATTAACACCATAGATGTTTATACAATCATCTTGGAAAATCTACCCTGGATCCAAGAAACCTTTTTTTATTTTTCTTCCTCTCATTTCATCAATACTTGTCGACAGAAAATCTTCATGTCTGGAGGGGCAGCATGGTTAGGATTCGTTTAGGCAGTAGTATGCCCATGGTGGAGTCTATTATATAGTATCCCTCTCTTGTGCTCATGAGTTTTCACTGAAGATGCTTTGGAATTTAGCTGAGTCAGCCTGTGCAGACAGATGATTCTAGCTGAGCCTTTCCCTGTTTATGATTTTGGCTTGTGCTTTCTAGTTAGGAGAGGTAATAGCTTACCTGGAACACACTGGGCTTAAATTTGACACAAATTTGAGCTCAGGTATATTGATCTAGAAAGCTTCCATGCAAAACCTATGGTAGTGAAAGGATTTGTGGACATTATGACAGTATCGTACTTGCAAAAAAATTAATTCAAGATGATCTTTGGGACGATTACTACCACTCTCACAAGCTACTCCCTTGTGAAGCCATCTAGGAAATCTTATGTTGTGTGGAGATTGGTTGATTAAAATTGCTTCTTTCATTTTCCTGTTAGTTCCCAGATAAAAGGCTTCTGTTTTTTGCAGGAACTTTTCTGTATTTGATCTTTGGTGGTAAAACAGTGGTCGTTCTTTCTTCAAGTTTGTGCTTGAAGAGAGTATAGATGGATGAAAGAGCTAAACCCATATTAGTATTGTAGTACTCTCTAACCATGCTTCACTAAGACAAACTACTCACTGGTTATGAAATATAGGGTGTTAATCATTGTTTGTTGATCACTGATCTAGCACTGAACAGCATCAATCTGTGGCTGATAAGTGTCATGCTTTTGACTAGTCAATTTTCAGCAAGGAAAGTTTAGGTTAGTTATTAGGAAGAAATTTCTCACTGGGAGCATAGCGAAACACTGGAACAGATTAACCAGAGAGGTAGCTGAATCTTAATCCTTGGAGGTTTTTAAAATCTGGCTAGACAAAGCTTTGGCTGGGATGATCTAGTTGGAGATGGCCCTGCTTTGAGCAGGGGATTGGATTAGATGACATCTTGAGGTCCCTTCCAACCCTAATGATTCTATGATTCTAACCATTGAAAGAAACAGTATAAAATGAACATGTTCAAGAGACATAAATTATGCCAGGCTGTTCAACTTTTTTTTCAGGCCAGAGAACATAACTAAAGTTGTTTAGGGATCCTGTTCATTGGAAAGACAAAGAACAATATCAAATGAAGAGAAAGCAGATAAAACTGCCTTTCTCATCTTATATTTGGACACCCTGTTTAAATTCATTAGGCAAACAATAAGAAGCCTCAATATTTTTGTGGATTATTAGGCCGCATACAGATGTTCCTGAGATCTGATCTACAATCATGTGGCTTGCTTTAAGCAGTGTGATTGTAGATCAGGTGCTGGCTGTACAGATATCCACCAGTTCCAGAAGCGTGATTGTGAGGGAGCGGGGCCTAGGGGCGGCCGTGAACTCCCTAGCGCCCCCTACCGTCACGTTAGGGTGAACATAGCACCCTCAGAATCTCGCCCGCCACGACTTTGATGATTAATATATAGTATGGAGGCTGCCTGTTCCCTAGTGGACGGTA
>NW_017728886.1:218448323-218460548 GCF_001723895.1 Crocodylus porosus | reverse complement strand
CCGGCGCTATCGCCGCCCTAGTCTCGGCGCCATTGGGCCGGCGCTATTGCCGCCCTAGTCTCGGCGCCATTGGGTGGCTCGCTATCCCTGGCTATTCTGCCCCGCTCTGGGGCCTCGCCCCTCTGGGGCCTCTACCGCGCTCTCTGCGCTTCGCCCCCTCTCGGGCCTCCCCTCTGGGGCCGACACGCCGCGTGCCCGCGCTCTATCCCTGCCCCGCCCTAGGGCCTTGCCCTCTCTAGGGCCGACACCGCGCGCCCGCGCTCTGTCTCTGCCCCGCCCTGGGGCCTTGCCCTCTCTAGGGCCGACACTGCACGCCCCGCGCTGGGGCGCAAGCGCTCGCCATCGTGCCTGTCCCCTCGACCCTTCTCTGGGTCCGTTTGCCCAACTGGGCAAACACTGCCCTTATGGGCTGGGGTCTGCAACCCCGCACACCGCGCCTCCCTGGCGCAATACGGTGCCTCTTCGGCACCAACAATAGTGCCCCGCTGGCACCTGTGCCCCTACTGGGCACTGGGAACCCCCAAGCTGTTGGGGAGCCCCCGTGAGGCCTCCTCGCTCCCCTACAGCCTCACCCGGTCCTCCAGTGCAAACTGTAACTCAAACTCAAGCCATCTGGCTGCAACATAAACACAGAGGCTCCATACGCCTAACCATAACTCCAAGCCCTGCCAGGGCTCCCAGTCCTACCTCCCGTCAGAGTGATCTTGTTCCTTGCATCATCGCAGCCGGTTAGTGTGGTAAGGCCACGACCACTAACTCTGGCCACTCAGCTCAGCCGCAGAGCTCCTGCTCCTGCGGCAGCCAGAAGGGAACTGTGAGTCAGGCTCCGGCCTAAGCTGTTTATAAAGGCCTGGCCCTGCCCCCTTCTGACCGTGTGACCCGCCTGGTCGCCCTGGTAACCAGCACCTGAGCTGCCCGGGTGATTGGCAGCCCTGCCAATCACCATCACAGTCACAGGGCACCTACGTGACTCCGTGACAGTGATCTATGTAAATCAGAGTGGGGGGGAAGAAAGAGGAGGATTGGGGGAAGGAGTTGTGGGGTGGTCTGTGCGGGAGTTGGCATTGGTAGGATCAGGGAGGGCTGGCAGGTCCACGGGAAAGGGATTGGTGGGTCTGCAGGGGGTGTTACCTGTCTGAGGGTGGGAGGATGAAAGGACTAAAGATAGCTTCATCTGGGGAGAAGGTGTGAGAAGGAAAAGTGGAGCTCTGTGGTTGGCGTGAGCAGCTGAACTTTGAATATGTACTTTCCATTTCAAGGACATGATCTACAATTGTGTAGCTCACTTGTGGGAAAGCAATCTATGTAGGTCAGGGCTAGTGGGTCTTTGGGGCTTAGTAGCTTGGGCGATATGTGGAAAATCTGCAGGGGGACAAGTCCATAGAAGGGGTTGGTGGGTCCCTGGGGATGGGTAATTGTTCATCTGAGTTTGTGCCGGTACACGTTTGGGTTAGACTGGGCTGGGTTAGTCTGATCTATGTAGTTTACTGCCTAGGTGAACTAAATTTAGATCAGACCAGTCATTTTTTTTCCTGATTTAACGTTCCTGAGCATCTGTACAGACCATTACTGAGATCAACCTAACCCTGATTAGGTTGATCTAAGTGTAAGATCCACATGTGGGTAAACTAAATGAGATCAGGTGGCTATTTTTTGCCTAATCTAACCTCCTGAATTTGTGTACACGGTTCAGGGCTTAGATCAATCTAGCTAGGGTTACACCACCCTAAGTGTAACTACTGTACATACCCTTAGTGTCTTTGAACTGAACACTGCATGACTACTTCCCCCTCTCATCCCCACATCCCCCCCAGATGAAAATATGTTTTAAATTTTGGAGGGAAAAGATCATCTGTATATTTTATTTACAATTCCCACATCAGGAATTGTTTTTATAAGAGTTTAGTGGTCAGTCTTGTGAGCTGTTGAAGACTTCCTCTGAGATGTTGGACATTCCTCTGAGACATTGGACAATAGTGGGGATTGAGGAAAATCATCACTTCACAGTATCAGCCCTGCAATTTTCAAGTTCTTACATAGTGAAGATACTAAATCAACATTTTCAATACTTTCCTTTACAGTCATCATTGAGAATATTGTCATCGTATGAGGAAAAAAGGAGGTCATACTCATTTTTGGCCAAGTTCTGCCTCTTTTTTGTTGTGTCTGTGAGGTCTTGGGAAATGCTTGCTGATTTATGTGTCCCAGTTCCTCCACATAAAAGTGAAGTTTACTTTTTATAGAAACTAACTGTGAAGACTTGTTATACAGTGCAGTGTTTCATTTGTGTGCAGTAGACAGCAGCCCTTTTGCTCATTTCAATGAGGGGACAACTTAGGGCATCCTTGATTGTTCTTCCTCATGTCATCTTGAATACCTCAGTTCACAGAGAAAATGGTGCTATAATGGGCAAAATCTTACACTTCTTTGCATGGGAATGATCATATATCAGTTGTTTAGGCTCAATGAATGCAAACTTTCCATGTATATAGAATCAAGAGTTGGAACGTACCCTAAGGGTGTCCAGTGTAACTCCTTGTTTAGATGAAGGATTTACTATTCCAAAACCATTCTAGGTGTAGAATCATAGAATCATAGGGTTGGAAACATTATGTCTATACCGTTTTAGTACATTATCCTTAATAGTTTTTATTTATTTTTTAAAGAATATTATACTTGTATCATCTCCACTATGTGATACATTTACTACAACAATTAATGTGTGCTGACATTGTAGAGTTGTCAATAAAATATGCTGTAACTGCTAACATTTCTATCAGTGATTATACATCATACCTCTGTACTGAATGTTGAAGTAATATGGTAACGATTATAATATATTGTCACATCCGGACTCTATGTAATGCATAACCATTCCAATAATCTCAATTACTTCATAGTAGCTACATTATAGCAACGTACATTATAGCAATGTGTTACTCTTCCAAAAGAAGCCTGTTTAAAAATGATGGCTATTTTGTGCCCACAGTTTCTCCAAGCTCATTAGGCTGGTAACTAATTCCACACAATACCAACTTCAAAAATAAAAATCATATTGTTTTTAACAACCACAGAATCAAAAGACATTGATTGCTGGATGCTGAAATATTCCCCAGTGTTGTACTTTGGGGATGAAGAAGCCACCACCATTTTCATGTTGCCAGCCTGTATTTTCTGGTGCGTTGGAGTTGTCATAAGCACCCTCACTTGTTGAGAAAGTCCTCCTGTCATCAATGGAAATGTTGTCCTTGAATCGAATAGGGCTTGTACTTCTCCCTGTTGTCTTTCTTCTCATATGTGTGTGTTATAGAGAAAATGATAAAACATTAAGCGGCAACAATTATCAAAGTATTACCTAGCAAGATGCAGGATTTCTGATTTTTTTAATTCTGTATAAAAGGAGATAATGGCATCTGTTTGTGAACAGTGACTTATTATTGAAGCTCATAGTAAATATAAATATAATACATTACCTTTGTGCAGTGTTAGAAAGGATAGAATTCATTTGGTTGCAATCTGTTGACCTTTGGCACTCATGTCCTTGTAATCCCAGGGAGAACTGATTGTCATTGTCTCTCAGGGAGACTCTGTAGCCAAGTAAGTTACCCAGGGATCTAAGCAAAAAGCTAACTATACTGTATAGGCAAATACATCTCAACATTTTTATAGAAGCCGTATAAGTGGAATTGATTTAGATCAAAACATGTCTTTAAATTGACGAGGGGATCCTGGAAACTGGGTAATAAAAAGCCTTGAAGAACTTTGCTGTAGTGTCTCTCTGCATGTGACCAGCTCTAAAGCAGCTAATGTTTTCCACCAATATTCCTACAACTAAGTGATCAGATTAAGCACTGTATTTATTAGAGACCCTATAAAAATTATACTGAATTATAAGACTAGCTAATACTGTAGAATTTATAGCGATAGTTTGACTTACATTTGCAATAAAACATGGAATCTATCTTCAAAAGGAATGGATACTTGGTTTTTATACAAGTAATAAAAAAATTGTTGAGGGATTTGTTAAAATCAGATCATGGATCTCAGCTTTTAGTGAATTTATTTTGAACCTTCTGAAGCAGACATGGCAAATTTTTACATTCTAATGAGTGAACTAAAAACATATATTTCAAAGAAAACAGCGCTCATAAATTACATTTATGACACATGAGGTTGCTGACTGCTGTGCAGGGAGCACAGAGTAATGGTGCTAATATGCACTCTAGCTTGATTTTCTCAGTTCCCAACATGCTCTAATTCTACACTACAAATCTTTAAATGGCAGTTATATTTTAATTAATGTGATTATGTGCTGCCATTAGCAAACCCTCCCCCAGCACATTTCTCCTGCCAAACCCATGAATGCCAGTAAACCATTAACATAAAAGGGCTGTTTGCTTATTAAATTCATCTACACAAATAAGCAAGGGTTGCAATTGTTGATTTGCCATTGAAAGAACAGAACACGAACGAGTTGCACCGTAGCTGGCAGTTGCAATTATCTAGTGTAATTAAGTCTAATTTATAAGTCCCCCTCAAATGAGAAAGTAACAATTTTTGTTAATTAACAAGAGCATTTGTAAAGCTCGTTAACTCCATCATTCACCGTCCGCCTGGATAGATGGAAGCATGCCGTTATTATGGTGGGACATGTTGCACATGTGTATTTGTGCAATAATCTGTTTGGAAGGTCTAATGATTGAAATGGGAGGTAGAAGTGGATGTTATATTACAGTGAAAGAAGATCTACTGTTTTCATTTGTCTTTACAGCAATGTAAGTGCTTTGTCATTATCTTGTGCATAAGGTTTCATTATTCTGATACAGCACTCTGTTACATTGCCTTATACCATCATCCCTCCAAGCCTGCAGGGTACAAGAGCACTTATCTTTCCTGATGACTGTTGAATCATTTAAAACAAGTTATTAGTGAAACAATTAAAATGATATTGGTTCACAATTGTATTTATAGCTGCCAGGCATAATGAAACATTCTGAATAGCAGTTGGGGGTTCTCAGAATGGATAGAAAATGCTGTTAATCAGAGACAAGAGAAACCTCTAAAGAAAAACTAAATTGCAAGAACACATTAATTGTATTGGAACATTTCATTTAATTGAGAACAAAGGGAAGGTAAAAATCATATTATCAATGTTTTATGAACATGAAGGAATAGGAAAATTACTATGTCATTTGTCACATATCTTCTGTCGGAAATGAAAATTAAAAAGGCAGTATTTAACTTTAACAGGAGCAGGCCAAATACATCATGTTGTTACACATTTTGTTTTTCACTAGGATTGCAAAAAAATGAAAGGAATACAGATTTTTTTCCCCTTTAAAAACTGACTATGAGTGAGTAAGCAATAAGCAGAGTTACAGTCTGCTAGTCAGCCATAGAAAGGAGCAGAAGATCTGTTCTGTCCTGTCTATTCATGAGAGTATTGAGAAATTACCACGATAAAATCAGATATGAATAATGTTTAAATGAAACAGCACACACTCTTTTCCTTTTTCCTCTCCTTTTTGTTATGTTTTAAGGAGAAGGTGGTGATTAATGTGGTGGAATGCTAATGTTCATAAAAAGCATGGGATAATAGCACTGGTTATTCATCAGCATCTTTTGCCTCATGCCATGCCCATTGAAGTAACTATAGAGGCTCACGTTGGGCCTGATTCTTATTTATAGAAAAGGCTTTAAAGTGATTCTAAATGTGTGTGATTTACACCCACTTTAAAGCTTTTTGATATAAAGGGGTTTTGTCTAAGTGGGAATTAGGCTCATCGACTTAAATGATCATCAAACAAATACATCTTAATCCTATCTCCATCACCACTGCACTTCTGGTTCAGCACTTACAGCATTTCTTGGATAGAAATTTGTCACTTTTACACAACTGTCTGAGAGCCATACTAAGAGCGCCATATTTATTTCACCTGTAACCTGATCTATCCTGCAACCTATATGTAGGTAAAGTTGAACATTTTTAACTCAAATCAACATTTAAGTTCAGTTCTAATATACATATGGGGTATCTCATGAAACACATCAAAATGTAGTAGGATTTGAAGTAGAGAAAAAGAAAATTCTGCTACAGATCTTGAGTATTGATAGATTACTTTACAGCCAGGGGTGGCTAACCTGCAACATTTGTGCCACAGGTGGCATGGGCGGCTTGTGTGTGTGGCACATGGCAGATCAGGGAGGGTGCAGTGAAAACAGTGGCAGATCAGCAGGGAGCAAAAAGCAAAACCGATGGGACAGGGGGCACAGGGCAGGAAAGAAGAGCAATAGATTGGGTAGGGGAAGAGGATTAGAAGAAGTTTAGCTTGTGACATGCCCTCCCAAAAATGTTGGCTCCCACTGCACAATGCACAATTATCTTGGTCTTTCTGCAGCTCCTAATACATAGTGAGTTCCAAAGCAGACTATCAACTCTGCAACTGTAAAACTATCAATTTCAAGACATTGGGGTGATTCACATATCGTGCAGAACATATGGCATAGGAAGATGAGAATGAATCACGACTAGATAAATTTGTTTTATGGGATTCTTAAGACATGTGCATCAAAGGCCTTAGATTAGTTACAGTCCAACTATATGTTCAGAATCTTTTTTTATTGAATTTGGCACATCTTTCTTCCCCCCAACTACCTAATATCAATCCCAGATTTTACAAGTCTGTATCTGGTAAGTGAATAGAATTTATAAACTGTTGGTGGTTTTCCATAAACTATGGGCCTTTATGCATGTGCTCTGGGAGTGTGGGGTGCAGGGGGCTCTTTAATTAGAGAGGGTTTGAGAGCCACTCTAATTAAAGTGCCCAGAGCATCTCATGTATGCTGGGCTGAAAAATGGCAGCAGGGGCACTTTAACTAAAGATCATTGAATGAGCTTTAGTTAAAGTGCCCCTGCTGCCATTTTTCAGTGCGGGAACACTGATACATTTGATGCTGGAGTCTGCTGGAATTTGGAAATTACCACACTTCAGCAGACTTGATTAATCGGTGTTGTACGTTTCTTTAGGTTTCTTTAGGTATCAGACTTTGGCATTTTGCTGGCATTATTTCGTCACCTAAGTCATTTGTGATTGGCTATCCTAATAATTTTAAACAGTTTAATCACCTAGTCTTAAGTCTTAGCCTTACCACCTTTTTAGAACCCGAGCTCTCTGGTTAGGTAATTTTCCGGTCAGCATTCTCTCAAACTAGATGTGTAATGCAGTGCACTAAAACTTACACACTGTCTACAGTCTCAATAAACTTTTTTCAAATACTGTTTTACAAACACCTCTATGGGCATGTTATTACCTGGTAGCTAAACAACTTTGTATGAACCAAATGTGGAACAAGTACCACTAGAGCAGTGGGGCCAAGCTTTTTGGTAGGCATGCCCCAAATTAAACCTACACCCTCCTTGAGTGCCATTCTGATCTCCTTTGCCTGCTCTGCTTTCTGCTTCCTACTCTATGGACAGTGAGGGACAGACATGCTGCTCTGTTTTCTGGCTGGTGAGAGACAGATAGTGACTCAAGCAGTGGACTGTTATTTCATGGAGCAAAGGGTAGTAGAATGTTTTATGATATTTCTCAAAGCAAAATGCTGACCCATTGAGGTTCTAAAACCCTCAGGGAGAGAGAAAAGCAAAGGATATATAAGATCTGCTTTTCAGAGGTGGCAAGTACCAGAAACTTGTCTTAACTTCAGCTGGAGTTTTGAATGCTCAGCACTTCTGGAAATCAGGTGCACAGAAAACAAGCAGGCTTAGGAAATCTTAGGACACTTTAAATCTTTACTTGTCTTTGTAAAAAAGGCAATTTGATTTCACTATGTATGTTGGTCCTTCCTTAAAAAAACACAAAAAAAACACCTGGGGTTTTGCCTAAGAGGGAGAGAAGAATGTAGAATAGATTTATTGGCTGCCTAGCAGATTTTACATTCAATTTTCTTTTGTCATATTCTGCCATGTGCATATATAGGTCAGCTGGGCAAGCACTTTCAGCATGAGAAAGCTTGTTTGTGTGCAAATATGCTCATTCTCATGCAAATAGGCTCACTCATACATGAAAACCCATGTTTGCATGGATAAAATATCCCCAAACACAAAAAAAAAATATGGATGATCACAGAAAAGTGAAGAAGAAGAAGCATAAGCGAAAATTCCATCTTGGGTTTAGCAAAAATGTTCATAGAAAATATTATTGCATTAATTCGTAGAGTCGACCTCTACTTATTTATCTGCTAGGCAGAGGAACTTATTTACATAAAAACAAATTTTAAATATAAAGACCAATTCTTTGTGTTACAGAAATGTCAGGCATGATGCCAGCAATTTCTTACAATGAGTGGAAGTGACAGAAAGCCAAAACAATCCTTAATTTTTGGACTGCATGTAAACATTCAAATAGCTCAAGTCAGAGGCTTCCCTTTGTGTCATAGGCAGCATTTTCCTTTTTGCAACTCCATTTATAGTAAATTTCTTAGGGAAACCAACAAATAGTACCAGCCAGCAGCCTTGTGGTAAAGACAAGATCTGAGGGTCAATTTCTTCTGTGTGCTGGACCAGCACACTGACCTTGAAAAGAGGAAATATTCCATCTCCACTCTGAAGCTACGTTAGCCGGTTCACCTGTAAGCACCAAAGTAGTTCAACTGCACCACAGGTCACTACTAATTCTTACACCAGCCCTGCAGCCCCCATGAACTATCCTGGTAATTGGAGAGAGCAATTGCTGTGACTGCACCTACTCCCACCTTGACATGTCTGGAGTGCTGGTTTGGAGCTGTGCATAGTTAGCTGGTTAGCTTGTCCTACCAGAGACACTTCTTGAACCAGAGTATATCCTCCAGGGGAGCCTGAGAACTGTTTTACAGACATTTTGTGTCATGTATGCAGCACAGGCATAAAATTGCCAGTACTCTTATACCTATGCATTAGGAGTTGTATTCTCTGCATTGCCACAGATGTAGGGCATGCATATACTTCTAGGGCACATCCAGATGTGTGGACGTTTAGTTCCCTGGGGACAAGTAGTGGCAGTAGACCTTGTGATGGGCAAGAGTGGTCAAAAGCCCCCATGGCTCACCAAAGGCATTCAGGAATGTCTGAAAGCTAAAAAGGAGGCATGCACCTGATGGAAGGGAAGGGTCATCAACAAGGAGGATTATACCTCCATTGCTTGACACTATAGCGGAGCTGTTAGGAAGGCTAAGGCAGAGACAGAACTAGGACTGGTGACCAGGATCAAAGATAAGAAGTCCTTTTTTTAAATATGTAGGGAGTAAAAAGAAAGCACCAGGTAACGTGGGGCCTGTTAATCTTGCCTTGGTCCTGGGGAAGCTCTTTGAGAAAAATTATCCAGGTGCACATCTGCGAGGGACCAGCAGGGAAGATGCTTAGGGGCAACCAGCATGGTTTCATTAGGGGAAGGTCCTGTCAGACCAACCTGATTGCCTTCTACGACCAGGTCACAAACTCCTTAGACACAGGTGTTGCGGTGGATGTAGTCTTTCTGGATTTTAGGAAGGCCTTCAACACGGTCTCTCAACCCATTCTCATTAAAAAATGTCAGATGGGTTGCAAATTGACTGGAGGGCTGCACCCAGAGAGTGGTGGTGGATGGTCATTTTCAACCTGGAGGGACGTGGGCAGTGGGTCCCCCAGGGCTTGGTCCTCGGGCCTGCACTGTTTAACATCTTCATCAGCAACTTGGATGAGGGAGTGAAAAGCACCCTGTTCAAATTTGAAGATGACACAAGGATGTAGGGAGTGGTGGGGCATGCTAGAAGGGAGGGACAGGCTACAACTAGATCTGGACAGGTTACAGGGTTGGGCGAATGAAAATAGGATGGGATTCAATACTGACAAGTGCAAGGTGCTGAACCTGGGGAGAAAGAACCTGCAGCATACCTATAGGCAGGGAACTCCCTTCTCATCAGCACAGAGGCAGAAAAGGATCTTGGCATCATTACTGATTCCAAGATGAACATGGGCTGCCAACGTGAGGACGCAGTCACTAAGGCTGACCACACCTTGTCATGTATCCACAGATGCATCACAACTGGGTCCAAGGAAGTGATCTTCCCCCTCTATGTGACATTGGTCAGGCCACAGTTGGAATACCGTGTCCAGTTCTGGGTTCCGCACTTCAGGAGGGATGTAGACAACATTGAGAGGGTCCAGAGGAGGGCCACTCTCATGATCAGGGGGCAGCCGGGCAGGCCCTATGAGGAGAGGCTACAGGACCTGAACCTGTTCAGCTTCCACAAGAGAAGGCTGAGAGGGGATCTGGTGGCCATCTACAAACTTACTGGGGGGACCAGCAGGGAACAGGAGAGTCCCTGTTCCCCCAAACACTAGTGGGAGTAACTAGGAATAACGGTTACTGAGAGTTGACTGAAAGTAAGTTCAGGCTAGACATCAGAAAGCACTACTTCACATCCAGGGTGGCTAGGATCTGGAATAAACATCCAAGGGAAGTGGTGCTCGCTCCTACCCTGGGGGTCTTCAAAAGGAGGTTAGATAATCACCTAGCCAGAGTTTTTTGACCCCAGCATTCTTTCCTGCCTGTGGCAGGAGGTTGTACTTGTTGGTCTGTTCAGGTCCCTTCCGACCCTACCAACTATGAAACTATGAAACCTTGTGCTGCTGCTTTTTGTCCCCAGTGTACACCTGTGCCACACCCACTTTGGTGTGTGGCAGGTTGCCTCAGGTGGTGTAGGGGAGACTGGGGCCAGCACTCCACTGGCCCGAGCAGCCTTACCTGGGGACCTGGGGGCCTCCTGGAGCTGAAGCCATGGCATGGCAGAGCCTAACCTGCAACCACAGCATGGCTCTGAGCAGCCTAGCTCTACATTTTAGCTGTGTGTGCTGTCCAAGCATAAGCTGCTTTAGGGTTTTTTCCATGGTTTATTTTGACCCCTGGATATCGTAGAAACCCAAAAAAACTCCCAAAACTGAAGCAGTGTACACTCAGGGGGTGTGCCCTTGCAGCACTGAGAACTCTAGACTGTATGGTATGTGGCGATGCAAACGTGTTTGCATCACATATACCATATGATCGTGCTCATCTGGACACTCGCCTAGAGTGAAATGAGGTTCATATATGTAACCTCCTGAAATGGAAGTAGTAGAGCCACATTAGTGTGACACTGTGTATACCAATAATCTCTCATCTTCTTGAGCTGCATACATGCACACCCATTGCCACCTAGAGGCAGCTACATTTAAGGAGAAGTTGGGTGGGGTGGGACTGAAGAGACTAACTTGATAAGAAATGCATAAGCTTTCATAGGTAAGTGCTTACTTTGTCAGATGTTTAACGAGGCAGTGGTTGGCACCAGTGGTTGGCTCCATTGCATTGTATGGAGCTAGTGTAGACATGCTCTTAGTGACTTCAGGAGCAAATCACTCAATCAAGACTGCGTACCTAAATTCCATAAGCTGTGAAAAGGACATTGCAATCCTAGAACTCTTTGGGGAATATTTTAATGAAATATTTTCTGTCTTAGATTCAAGATACAATTTCCTGACAAAACAAAAGAGAGAGAGAGTGATAGGACAGCCAGTTTTCCCGTGGTTGGAACATTCATTGGAGTGTGGGAAACTTAAGTTCAAGTTCTCTCCCCTTTGCCTGATTTAGACTTTAGTCCATTACATCAAAGAAGAATGTCCAGCCCTTCTAGTTATTTTCGTTTAACAGAACTCTCTCTTGTTTCTTGTGGAACAAAAACAAATTTCAGATTTTTTTGTAGAATAGAATTCTTGGGCATGTTTTCATGGCCTCCCTCCCAACCTTAGGATGACTGCCACAACAAAACAAGCACCACATATTCACTGCCACTCAGGTGCACCAGAGGCAGGTAGAACAGGCAGCTTGGGAGTGGCTTGGAGTGGCTCTGAACATGCACCTTGGCTGTTTCAAGCTTCTCATCTATTCTAGTTTCCAGTCTGTACATCACATGGGTACAAACAAGTAGGGAGCACTTATTTTGTTAGTGGCAGTTCTGCGGTCAGGAAGGAGACCCTGTAAACATACTCCTTATGTACCAGGCAGCCCCAAACAATATGCATTCTACATAGTATTAGTGAATACTTCTCCTTCCTCCTTGCCCCCCACCCTGCAGGTTGTAGTGTTTCATAGATTTCATAGACATTAGGGCTGGAAGGGACCTCAGAAGATCATCGAGTCCAGCCCCCCGCCCAAAGGGCAGGAAGTCAGCTGG
>NW_017728886.1:218415129-218448173 GCF_001723895.1 Crocodylus porosus | reverse complement strand
GATACTGGTGGTCACCCCAATAAACTTATAGGTGGCCATCAGATCACCCCTGAGCCTGCGCTTTTCCAGTCTAAAGAGCCCCATGGCTCTCAGGCTGTCATCGTAAGGTCTGCTTTCCTGACCTCTGATCACGCATGGCTCTTCTCTGGACTCTCTCAAGCTTCTCCAAGTGTTCAGGTACATAGTATTATATCAGTGCCTACAGCAAGATTTTCAAAACCAGGAATTGGTATTAAGTTTCTAAATAAATATTTAAACACCTAATTTCCAAAATGCTGATCATGCAGCTGCTCCCAAGGCTGCTGGATGATCAACATTTTTGAAAATTAACCCACTTAAGTTTTGGCCAAATTGTCCAGTCATTGCCTTTGTAATCTATTACTTTAGCCTCTACTGGTACAAGATTTCTCACAAGAAACTTTCAACACATCAGTAGAGGTTCGTAATGATCCAAAATTGCTTCCATCAGATGGTGATCTAGGTGAAATGGATAGGTGCTCTCGATTCCTAGGGAACTAAAGTCCATGTATGAAAACCCACCACCAACAAGTATCATTTATTGTAATTCTGTGGGTACTCCAACCAAAAAAATAAATAGCACGGAAACATACCTTACACCCTCCCCCACATGCACAGTCACACCCACTCACAAACTACACCCCCACCATATACACAGCCCCAACCACATCATACACACACTCCCCCCACACAAAATAGAGTAAAATAGAGAGTAAAACTATTTTGACCTATTATGTAGTCAGTTTTATATACAGTACACAAACACAAATCATGACAAAAATATTTTTTGTAATAAAATTATAATTGTTATAGAAGATGCTTGACTTTTAGTATATAGTTTGTTCTGGTTTTCTTTTGTCTGGTTCAGATTCCAGCCTCCACTCCCAAAAGGAGTACTTCCAAGGGCAAGGGTAGGGACTTCTGTGGTGGCAAATGTCAGGGGTTAGGGATGGGATTTCCAGTCCCAAAACAGTCACCGGGGGGCAGGGCACCTGTCAAGGGGCGAGGCTACCTTTGTGGCCCTCAACAGTTTACCAAAACTCATTAAGTGGCCCTTCAGCTGAAATATTTGCCTGCCCCTGCTCTAGTCCTTAAGAACACCTGTATGATATTCTGATCTTTTTGTGAATTGATACCTCCCAATGTTTGTCATCAACACTCATCTACTTTTTTGTGCCAAGGTCAATTACAAAAATATTAAACAAAGTTGGCCCTAAGACAGCTCCCAGGAATCTCCCTCTAACTTGATACTTTCCCTTTCAATACTGCCCATTCTTATCTTATATTTAATCAGATCCTCACACAGCTTCACTAATTTTCCATGTGGCACCATATCTAATACTTTATATAAGTTATATGAGATCTACTGCATTTCCTTGGTCTACTAAATCAGCTGTCAAATATATCCGCTTAATCTGGCATAATAATCCTTTTATAAACTCATGTTATGTGTTGTTCTATTTTTGATTTACCTCTGTTTTAATTATCCCCACTTTCAAAATATGTTCTAAAGCTTTGCATATTGAAAGCAAACTAACAAGTCTCCCCTGCCCCTCTTCTTAAATATAAGTACTATATTTACTATTCCTCAACCATATGGCACCACTCCTAACTTAATAGATTTATGAAAGTGCTTGCTACTAGATCTGCAATTTCATGTGCAGTTCATTCAATCTTATGGGATAGATATTATCTGGTCTCTTCAACCTGAGTGTATTCAGCTCTTTGAGCTTTGCTTCCATAGCTTTGTTCTTATTTTCCCTCTTGCCTTGCCCCTTTACTCAGTATCATCACCCTAATTGAAATTTTTTATTGGGGGCGGGGAGAGGGAGAGCTGTACCCAGTCTACTCTTAACCTCTATCCAGTACTGTCTAAATAGTGGCAATACATCTTCTATACCCACATCTGTTCCTATTCTCTTATTATTTGTATGTCTGAAAAAAAATTACTATTTACTTTAATAAACTTTGCAAGGTGTAAGTCTTTACGAGTTTTGACAATTTTTATTTTTTCCCTATACTTCCTGACCTGTGTGATACAGCTTTCTTTGTTGATAAGTCCTTTTTTCTATAACCTGTATGTGGTCTGCTGATTCCTAGCATGATTTGCCAAGTAATTATTCATTTGCTTAGCCCCAGACCCACTTCCAGTAGGTTTTATTCCCTTCCTTGCTTGGTATGCAGATTCCTGATAGTTTTAGTGCCTTTTGTCTTAAAGAAATCCTGGGCTTCCTCTATTAAAGTTCCTGAGCTCCTTAATCCAGTTGGCTTCATTGTCTAGTTCCTTACTTTATCAAGTTTGCCCTTTTGAACTGGAGAGGTTTAGTTTTATTTATATTTCTAATTGATATAAAGAGAATCATCTCTTGACCATTTGGTCTAAGTGATCAAATAGAAAAGTAACTCTGGGCATGTCTACATATGCTATTAATGTGCTGTAAGCTTACTGTGCAGTAAAATACTGTGCAGAAAGCTTTCCCTGGCAGTGTATCTATGCATGTTCCCCTTTGGAGCAAATTTGCTCCCTAAGGGAGCAGTTCAGTTCAGAGCTATTCCAGCCCTGCTGTGGCCCCCTACAGCAGCTTCCTCTGGGTGCCAGCCTCCTCTGGGTGCTGTGGCCCCCTACAGCAGCTAGGATCCTCTGGGTGCCAGCCCAAGGCTGGCAGGGTACACTGGGGTCAGAGGCTGTCCCCAAAGTGGGGGACTGTTTGACTTCCAAGGCAGCTGTGTCCCAGCCTTGTGCCTCAGTCTGCACATTGGGGAATATGGATGGGAAAATGTCCCCTCTCTCAGATGGGGCTTCCCAGCTCCAGCTAGGGGAGGGGACATTTGTCCAGCCTTCTGCCCTGATCCTCAGATTGAGGTACAGAACTGGGAAGCAGTAGTGGGGGAAGGAGACATTTTCCCAGCCCCATGCCCTCATCTGTCAGTCAGCAGTCTACACAGTCAGCAGTCTACACTACAATTTGCTCCTAGTCAGCACTCTACATGTGTGCTACTGCACAGTGGGGCTGTGTGAAGCTTCGGTCCCTGATTTGATTTGTCAGAGATTCGGCCTGATTCGGTGGACAAATCTCCAAATCCAAATCAAATCAAGAGATCTGTTAATCTCTCCAAATCAAATCAGAACCATCCAAATCAATTTGGAAAGATTTGGCAATTTGGACATAGACACAGCTTTAAATGTTTTTAAAAAATATCTCAAGGTACCAGGCAGTTCTTGAATGCTGCAGTGGTGAAGAAGATGGAGTATCCCATAGGAGCATAAGAGGCTCCCCAGCATGCTTGGCAACATACCTAGAAGTGGACCAGAAGCATTTCCTGTCCACTTTCGGTTCTACTGGGGAGTGCATAGGAGGGGGCCCTATGGCATGAATATGGCATGTTTTGCACACTCCTGTATTTACAGGTATCAGGCAACTGCAGAGTAGATTAATCAGCTGCATACTAAATGCCACATGCAAGTACATTGTAATGCTTTACTGCACAGTAAATTAGTCTAATGTGCAGTAAAGTGTCTCATATAGATGTGCCCCCTTTGACTTCTTGACAATGGAGATGAATACAGCAATCTCAGATACATAGTAGCACACTTTCCCACAACAGTTTCCAGCCTTCATGATCGAACCAAAATGAAACTTAATTTTGCTTTTGAATTCTTTTCTTTTAAGGGGTAGAGGTTAGTAGTGAGATGACTCAGTTGAGTCATCAGGTCAGGCAAACCTTAGATACAATTTTTTGTTGTTTATTTGGGAATGGGAAGAATCTGACGTTTACAGGAAACCTTCTGTGCCCTAAGCATTTTGAAGAAATATGCAAGTGCTATAAACAGCATAATGTTTCAGTATGTTTTTAAAGTCTTATAAAAAACACCATTGATGGGATTATCATGACTGTCCTTCATTACAATATTCTAGTACCATAGCACCAATTTGGAATGTTTGAGGCAAATATATAAAAAGAAAATGTCTCTGTAACCTTATACTGTAACAGAATAGCTGAGGACATATTTATAAGCGTTCAATGCTAAAGTTTGACTGAGAGGAGGAAACCTTTTGTGTTACCGAACCATTCTGGATGTCTTCTATTACCTTCTGTTAGAACAGCATACTGCAATCATTCAGCACAATTGGAACAAAATCTTGTACTTAAACACTGCTCGGCCATGTTAAAAAGGTGCAGCCAAGATGAATTACCTTCCAAAGCCAAGGAATACAGCATGCTTTCCATTCTGATACAGTAACACAGACTGTTCCCTAAGTCACCCTTACTGTAATCATAAGTCTTTGCTGAAGTAACTGGGTTGATAGGAGTCTAAATCCTAGCATGCCATGGCTGGACTTTGTTCAGCTGGAAAAAGCTAACGTGTAACAACCACTGGGAATAGTTTTTGCTTATACGGGAAGTGCTCCCAGCCACTGCTTTAACTCCCATGACCTTATTCTCCCACACTTAAGACTAGCAAGGAATTTAGCTAGTCAGGGCAAAAAAACCCAAAAACCAACAACAACGAAAAAGACAGTTTTCTGAATTCGGCTTGGCAAAGCTATAAGCTATCAAGAATATCTGAATCTTGAGGCAGGATTCCAGTTATGATTGTTGAGGTGCACTTCTCAGTAAAGACTTTACTGCATATGACATCTGTTCTTCCTCAGGATGTTTTTGCCTATGATAACTACACCTGCTTGCAGATGCTTCCTTTTTGTTCTCTTGTTTGATAAAATAGTACAATGTGAGTGTTTCGTGTTTCTTATGCTTCAATTAGAAGTGCACAGTCTCAGAACTTAACAGAACCATTGCTAACATAGTCTCTGAATCAAACCTTCTCTCTTGCAACTCCCATCCACTGTCAGGTAAGTTCAGAAGATGAAAAAGAACGTGTCTGTTTTCAGCAGTGAGAGCATTTCTTCAAAGCAGTCCTTTCTGCATGTTGATCTGTTACATTTATACCCAGCTAACCCTGTTTTAAAAGAGTATTTCTTAACCTTTGACTGGGATTTTGAGGACAACAGCAGCCTCTGCTGTTTTGATAGACTGGCTTTGTTCAAGTGACTTTTTGGAACTTGCATTCAGTGTATCTAAAGTAGGTGTGTTTGATTTCATTTGTTTAATTCATACTGTGCCTCCGTGAACCTGGGGATAGAGTATTATACATCTCTTTGTACAACCTGGTGCACTATATTAGCATGATACTTAGCAGTACATCCAAGAATTATCAAATAATAATTTGCAGTTGTAACATTCTGGATGTGGGAACAACATACTGCCTAACCAACTTCATCTATAACTCACATATAAAACAGACTATCATTTATGAACCAGCAGAATAAAATATTTCATTCTCTAGGACCAATATACTGCATTATGCTCCCCCCCAACCAGTATTAACCATATGATGCTTTCACACACGTCAACCTTGTTTACATTATAATTTCAACTCACATAGGGAAAAAATATGATTCCCAAAACACAATATAGCAATAAACACTGGTAAGCAAAAAAAAATGACTGACCCGGCATGCAATATGCTCCTTGCCTGTGTATAAATCCTATGTGGATGTGGATGATTTGATTTACTTTCCATATCAAAAGCAATATCTTTCCTAAGGCAATATTAGAATAGTTTTTAATGATAACAGACTGTGCAGTGATGACTTTTTTATATAAATTTAATGATTTTTACCGTAGGCCCTCCTATTTGAAAACCTATATGAAATCAAATGAATGCTAGCTAAATACACCCCCGCAACTATAGGTGAACATGGATTTTAAAGAGATGTCTTAATTGCACTGATTCCATCTACTAAATGCAGTGACAACAGATTTAAGAAAGAGTAACATTTTGGGATTAATACCTTAAATTAACAATCCACAATGTTGTAGGCTCAATTGCAGTTTATCTTGTTAAAGATAGTCAATGTTAGCATTCAGATACCCTTCTTATATTTTCCAGGGCCTCTTGGCCTTATTAATTCAAATCTTACTTTCAATGTATGCATGTAGCCAAGATAATTATTAGAAGGAGAGATCAAAGCAAGCATATTATAGTCCTATTCCATTTTCTGCTGATGTGAGTGATCTGCCTCTTCTTTGATGTTGTATGCTTCTACAGTGAAAGTACAGAGGATAAAAATACTACACCATGTAATCTGGCATTTATCCCATGAGAGCAGAATTCCAAATTGTGACACATGTCAAGAAGTTAAAAAAAATAACTTAAAAGAGCCCTATGCTTTATAAAGCGACATACTCTGCATTTAAACACCATCAAACATCATTTTCCATTACAAATTTAGTCCCCTATATAAAATTCAAAGAATTTCTGTAACTTTAGTCAAAGAAAATGACAGCAATACTTTATGAAATAGCTACCATATTTGCTTGTAGTTACACTAAGACTGCAGTTTCACTTTATTCAAACCAAATTAGTTTTTTACAAAAGGGTGGACGAACACAAAATAATGTCCTTGTCCAGGCACATACGTATCTTGTATACAAGTTAGTTCCACTACCAGGTTCCTATAGTTCAAGCTGGTACTTCTGAACTTTGCTTCACCTTCTGTAACAGGGTTATATGATTCTAACTACTGAACCTGTGTAGAACAAATGGGCTTCTTCATGTGGGCTAGTAGAGCAGAATTTGACTCCCTCTGCAAATTTAAGAAGTCATTGCCCCATATTCCTTTGTCAAAGCTTTGCCATCTATTGGAAGCTGAACTCATCATATTTCTACTACTGTAGCATAACAGTTGATTATCTCCATTTATAAAGAACATGAACACTGTTTGCTACTGTACCATAACCATTCAGTCTTCCTTGCTGCAAAATGGCAAAAGTCTTTGGACATTTGTGTGAGCGTGTTTTTTGTTTTCTTCTGGCTTGTACTGATCAGACGTGATGAAAACTATCTTCATCTGAAAGCTTGTCTATCCTAACTTCCCCTGCACCACTAAAATGGGAGTTTTGCCTCGATTTCAATGGACTTAGGATCAACATTGTGGATTTTAATATTTATAATATTGCATCTGGAGATAGATGCACCCATTCAGACAAAATAAGAACTTTGCTAGATCTTCCCCTCGCATTAAAATCTCACCTGCAGGTCTATTTCAGTAGGATTTCCAGTCTACTTTTGGAGACTCAAGAGATTTGTGTAATGCTACAAACTTTGGATAAATATGTGAACTACTACATACTTATTCAAATACAATACCAATTTGATTGAATTTCATATGTTTCTGGTATTATTTGAGAGTCCCATACCCTGTGCTCTCAAATCTCTTAGGTTTTAAAAGTGGTCCAGTTTCCCAGTTTCCTGACTGGTGAATAGGCAGGGCTTTGACAGTCTTAATTACCTGAGTGACGTGTGTATCTGTGCCTGCGTGTGTGTGCATCTGCACCCCAATATCTTATGATGACCACATCCCACTAAAACAATGGAACTGTAATAAAAAACTTCCACAGTACATTCAGTCTTCAGGAACATCATGAACGTAACTTTTAGATGAGTTAGGAATGACTGATAACCTCTGCATCAGAAACTAAAGGCAAAGTCATCTCTTTCCCCTGCTGTCTCACAGTAGTACTTTGTTCACATACTTCTCTCTATCTCTCTGTTTCTCATCCATTCATACACACACATACAACTCCCCTGTGGAGAGGGAGAGGAAAATATATTCTTCATTTTTTTTCTCTCAGGGGTGCTTAAATAATTAGGGATGAATTCTATTTCACCTTTATGGCAGTGTAAAAGCAATGTTGTAGCTGCGATGGTTCCACAACTTCGAGGCAAGGATTTCTTAAGGTGATATCTTTTGTTGGACCAGCAGCATATTGTGCTGGTCAGATCTAATGAAGAATTTTTTGCATTTGAAAGCTTGTTTAACTCTATCCCAACTATGCAGCTGGTCCAATAAAACATATCACCCTAAGAAATCTATTTCACTTTTACTTGCATAAGAGTGTGTAGCTGTATTTTTGACCATTGAGTGATTTTTTAGATTCTATTTTCACCTGTTTTCCATGCCTTTCACTAAAATAGTAATTTTGCAGACCAAATTGTATTTATACTGGGTGCATCTACATGAGATGCTAAATGAGCAGCAGCCTAATAACACTGAGCAATAGCATGCTGGGCAGAACCCGTGCTAATACACTACCGCACAGTACTATTAGGGTACTGTGTGGTTAGCATATGTAAAAACCTGTGCACTCCTGGCCCTACTGCACAGTTACACTAGTTAGTGCACATCAATTTAGTACTTGGTTATCCATTAATGAACGTGTAGACACACCCACTCTCAGCAGAGTAATACCATGGATGATTCTGAGTCACAAAGTTAAGCTTCGCATTGGAGAGGTGTGGGCTTATACCGTCCCTGTGGAAGGTGTGGGAAGAATTGTATCTCAGGGAGGAAAAAATGATCTGGGAACTCCTTGGAATGTCAGGGGGGACATCTCTACTCTTACTCCCCCGCATGCAGAGCAGAAAGCTTTTCTCCAATGTGACTGGCCAACTCCATGGCCTACCTTCCTCTGAAAACTTTATATACTTTTATGCCCAGAGATGCATAGAATAAATGGTTCCTGAGCTTCAGTGTGCATTCAGACTGCAGTTGTGCTCAGCTCTTTCCACTTTGCTCAGTTTGAGGATGTAGCAAGCAAGTGCTAGAGTAATGGATGGTAGGGTCTAATTCCTGTAATAATTTCAACAGGGTATATTATATTGTGGTTTTACTTTAAGGCCCCTCTGGATGTGCAGGTAATGGCGCAATGAAATATAATGTATGATCGACACAATTGTTCATGTCAGGAGGTGTGATGGTGGATTGCACATTAGATTCCAATGCACCTTATTGCCGGTGTAGGGGGGTGCATCAGGCTCCCCTGCACTGGCAAGAAGTGAGCTTCAGCGACTAGTAGCCCCCTCAGCTGCAGATGCCATGTCCCAGCAGCACCTTACAGTACCGGTGACCCAGGGTTCTGCGGCTGTGGATCCTGGGACCCGGCAGCCCTGGAGCAAGGCCGCGATCTCTCAGCCGCAAGGGTACACCATACACCCTTGCAGCTGGGAGACTGCAGCTGGGTACACCATACACCCCTGCACTCTGGGGGGACTCCACATAGCCCTGCAGCTGGGACACTGCAGCTACTGGGTGCTGCCAGGCCCCTGCATCCACAGCTGTGGGCCACAGCCAGGACCATGTGTCTGGGTGCTGCTGGAGCTGACAGGTCTCCCAGCCACAAGGGAGATCCTGCTACATGTGCAAATTAAAGCTGGCTACAACAAGCTATAAAGTTAGTACACATTTTTGAGGTCTAACCTTGCAGCTGGTTGGATCTTTATATGGCATGATAGGCACTTTGCATGTGTAGCTGGTCATAATTCATTGCACAATTAACCAGTTAATTGTGCAAGACCTGTAACGTGTAGAGGGGACCTTAATTTTTTAAATAGTATCTTACTTCCTAAACCCATGTCGTATAACACATCATGCATGAATGGAGGATTTCTGAAGAGTGAGTAAGGAAGATGCAAATATTTTTCCTCCTTCCTCTCTGGACTGAGAAGTGGAAGCATGTTATTAAAAAATTAGGGCGGGGAAAAGACATAGTTTTGCTTGAAGAACTGACCATGTAGCCAGAACTAGAACCGAATGTTTTATTCCTACGGCATTACAAAAGTGGTTGCACCAGTGAAACTATGGGGGATTTAGATGTGACTTGGTTGTATTCTGTTGAAGAGAATGGGGTTCATTTAAACACATTGCTTTATGGATTTTTTTTTCATCTTAAACATGCAAGAAAGAAAGGATTGGGTTTGCAGTTAGAGCGTTGGACTGAGTTTTAGATCTGGCTTCATTTCCTAGCTGTGCCACAGACTTCTTGGGTAAACTGGTCAAATCAATTAATTATACAGCATGTCACTTCTCCACACTTCTCTGCTCCAGATGCCTGTTGAGAGGATAAATGTGTTTAATGCCTGCAAGATACTCAAATACTGTAGTGAAGAGAAGCCTCTTACATATCCAAATAGAAACCCCTAAAAACTCTCTTACAGGCATCCAAATACTACCGTATAAATCTTATAAAGCATAAGACACTACTAATAATAATTATTAATCATAGAGTCCTAAACAGTTAGAGTTTTTGAGAGCTAGAGCCATGCTGGGGTAGACAGAGGTGCACAGGAAAAAGCTTAACTATAAAAATATGTATTCCTTACATTTTCTGGGTAAACTCCACAGATACTTACATAAACGGTGCATAAAGCTTTCATGAATCAGGCCTAAGGCTACACATTTAAGTGGTCCCCACTGTATTCACATATAAACAGTTGCACAGTATATTAAGAACTGCAATAATAGCAAAATAGCTATAAAATATTATTTTATTTTTATTTTTACGACTTGCTTGACTACTGATTTTTAGGAAATAACCTAACTATCAGTTAAATATTATATGCATAGAAGATGTGGGAGGCAAGGGTAGGAGGTATTGCACACCTTTTGACTCCATTGATTATACTGAAAGAGAGCTCTGGGTCCCAGTTATCCTGAATATATAATACACATTGTCCTCCTAGTTATCAATTAATTCAACTTACTTCCTCGTCAATTTTTTCCCCCTCAGTCCTGATGGTTTTATGACCTAGACCCAGGCGATACCCTTAGGCAGTCCATCTGATAATTGACACATTTTATAACACAGTATAGTGATGCCCAAGTCAGTGCTTTCAGGCCGTGACTTCAGCTTATTGGAGACTGCAGCAGGGACTCCTTTTATCCCTCATACATCAGAATACACTGACAGCTCTCCCAAGCAGGGATGAAGCAGATCTCTCCCTCAGGAAAATGTATGCAAACACCTCCGGAACATCGTACTGGTTGCTAGGCATCACAATGGTGACATCTTTATGATAAACATGGTATGCAGAAGAAGGCCTAATAAAAGAATAACAAATTATTACATCCAGAGGGCAATTTTATAAGATTAACTGGTGTAATAAATTACCGCTGTAGTCAGAATACTGTGTTACCTTTTAAGGCAGGGACTTAATGAACCAGCCTATAAAAACACAGAATGCATAGCAGAAAATAATAAACGGATTCTTACATTTTTTTAAAGCTAGTCATCATACCAGTGTGTGGTATTTGGCTTGTTGCATGGTAGCTTCAGCAAATGTGTGCTGTAAAATAGGGTTGTGCATGCAATTCATGCCTAGATGTCTATGTTTATCATTATTTTTATGCTGCTGCTAGACGTTCAGTACCATTGCAATCTACATAATATCAATTTGAACAAAAGCCTGTAGCATTTTATTTCTAAAACTATTTTCATACATAAAACATTACAAAGAAAATGCCAGGAGCCAAATATCTTTCATACTAATTATCAAATATTTTGATTCTTTTTTTTCTGTGTGCCTTCTCTCTCTCTGTCTCTCACTCTCTCTGTAGCTTTCTGAACATTATAAATTTGTTCAATTATAAACTTCCCCTTTTTTATATTAACATTACGTATATCATTCTTAAACAATAAATTAGCATTTTTTCTTTTCTTTTTTTTTCTTTTGTTTTGTACAGATGTGGAAAAAAAAGTGAACCTCTCATCTGACCATTTGAGAATATGGAATATACTATTTCATGCCATGTTTCTACTAATATAGCAGTGAACATTTGGATTTGCATTTCATTTGTAAATGAACAGGACACATATTTTCTTGTGGTTATTTAGTCAGAATCCCAAGATTTCCCACAACCTATAAAAGCCAGAGCTCACATCTGGAGTTCAAAGGCCGCAGCAGTATTACAATTTATCATAAATTCTCATATGTTACTCTAACATAATACATTAACAGGATAACACAGCTCCACATTTGTAAGCCATAGCCCATTTGTAGCTAGTTAGAAGGTCATATTCTTGCAGTTCCACCAATTTGGTATAAAACGCTTTCTTAACTAAAGTCACCCAATCTCCTCCCTTATAAAAAGACCCCCAATCTCCCACTATAAAAAGAGAGGTCTAAACTGGGTTTTAGTCAGAAGTCCCTTTGAGGATTGTTCTGTACAAACACTCTCCCAGACTCCAATGGTGTGTGTTGCCCATTCCTCCTTGTATTAAAGGTACAATATACTAAATCTGATTCTTCCATAATTCACTGACTCCAGTGCAGAATACAAAGGACAAGATCTAATTTTTCATAGTTCTGTTCAAATTTACATGGGAAGAAGACAATTTCCAATGAGGATTTCAATTCTATAATTTCCACAGCAGCACATTCCAATAGCTCACTCAGGTAATTTTATAATAACTATAAATAGTCTCAATCCACAACTTGTTCAAATCAAGTATTGTGTTCAATATTCCCACAGTGAAAATCATACATCCGGTATAACCTAAAGCCAAATTATTCACAGATAGGAGTATCTTTCTACCAATATAAGGTAACATGGGGCTATGTTTACACCAAAAACAATAAGTCACTAAGCTTTTAGGCCAAAATACTCCTGTTATCAAAAGGCCAAATATCCTTGCAGACATTTTAAAGATCTAATAATTTAAATATAAACACTCCATCTAAATGAAGAGATTTTTGTGAGCAAATATTTTATCTGTGCTCTGATGACATGGATTACATGAATATATAAATTGTGAAAACTGCTTTTAGGATAATGACCATAAACACTACTTAGAGATTGTTTTTCATGTGCAGATAGATCTGGATTTCTTACTCACAAAGAAAGGATGTTGCATGCATAAGTCATTCACACAGAAGGAAAGTGGCTGGAGGGGGCACAAAGATGTGCTTTGCATGTATATAAGATAAATGCAACTTTTTATTAAATGCACACTGCTTGGAACATAGATCTGAAGAGATATTTGCTTAGGACCTTTCTCTCAGAGATAGAAAGGAGAGGAAATTCCTTACAATCAACAGCCATTCAAAGGAAAATTGCATTCAGGAAGAAAAAGTAGCTCATCAGCAGATTTTTTTTATCAACTCCACAGGCAGTTCCTTGCTCTTAGATGCTACTGTAGTAGTGAAGCCAGCCAGTAGCTTTGGGGAGATGCCAGTCACCAACTCACTCTAGGTGCCTATAGTTGAAAAACACATGCTGAAGGTATCCATCCATACTGTGGGACAGTCAAATACATGCTGAAGTTAAATGCATCAATCAAATCAAAAGGTTAGAAAATGGTACTGGGTCAGTTTTGGCATTCAGATATTCATAGAAACTGATATAGGTTGTAATTTGCCAGTAGTGGTCTCCCCTAAAAGAGGTAGTCAGTTATGTATGAAAACACAGACAACCATATGAGGGACTCAGTCTCTAATGGTGCGTACAAATGATCACTGCACCCAGTCTAGGATCATAGAGCTTATTTTAAGCCATGTGATCATACACCAGGAGGGACATTTACTGGCATTTGCTGGTGCCAGGAGCTACATGGGGAACCCAGTGTAAGTAACTCAGAGTTGGGGGGGGGCAGGATCAAGGGGGCCTAGCAGGTCTGTGGGATGGTGGGAGGGTTGGCAGGTTTGGGGGCCATGGTGAACTAACTTAGATTGGGCCTGCTGTTTAGGTCAATCTAAATGTAGTATCTGTATATACCTTAAATTTGTTCAGAGTAAGGACGAGAAGTTCTTTAACTGTAGAGGAGAGGAATAGTGTTATTTGTATTCGTGGAAGGGGAAATTTAGACTATGCAATTTAGGCTCACTGAAAAAGCAATATGGAGAAGAGTTTTAAGTCTATAATGATGATACTAAAAACATCTCATCTCTTGCTGTTGCTTTGTATAAATGTAACTTGAGTGTACTGGAGTGTGTACCCCAGCTTTCCAGTAGAAGAGGATGGTGAGCAGGGCATACATGCTGGAGATGGAAACTGCAGCTTGCTCACAGCTTCCCCTTCTCTGCTGTCTCTACAGAAGAAGACCAGGACAAAGTATCATAAATATACAGATGGTTTATTCAGATGCAGAATAAAAAGGGAGGGGATTGAATATACTGGATGGGTGATAAAGATAATTATTTACATGTAATACATTTAAGTCAAGAAACAACAGAACAGGTATAGCAGTCCCCAAGACCCACAAGAGACACCTCACCCATGGATCCTCAGAGGGTAAGTATGTCCCAGAAATTAATGGGTAAGTATCCCCAAAATGTAAACCACAATAAACATTTAATAAACTCTCCAGAATAGAAAACACAACAAGCAATTAATACACACACCGAAATATAAGATGCAGCAAGCAAGTAATAAACACTCCAAAATATAAGGCATGATAATGCCAAATACATCCCACCTTTAGGGGAGTCTTTCTTTCTCTAGCCTAAATCCCCTCTGATGGGGCTATCCTGTCTCTCCCCAGTGGGCAACCCCTTATCTGAGAACTCATGCTTCTTGGTGAGTAGGGGTCCAGCAAGGGTTCCCAGTGCTTCCTCCCCAGCTAGGCAAGCAGTTTCTGCAGCAGGTGCTCTGTCTCAGTCCCTGCGTGGGGTGTGCGGTTCATTCACATGCCTGGAGGCTAAGCCTTCTTAGCAGCTTGCAGATCTGGGCCACCTCATGCATGCCCAGGGCTGGGGCTCCAGTACAGGCCTGCTGTGCTGCAAAGCCTGAGCTGCCCACGGGCAGCAGGGAATGGGGTCTGAGCCACACCTTGCCCCCTCCAAGGGCCTCGGCCCAACAGTGACTCACCGTGCAGCGGCGTCTGCATTGGTGTCGGCTTCAAGACACCTCAAGACCCAAGTCACCTCGAGCAGTTCCCAGGGTCCTGGTCCCTCTTGGGCCCGCCGTGTAGTGACACCTGCATCATCTGGCCTCATGCGGGGTTGGACCCCTGAGCTGCCTCGAGAGGCTCCCAAGGTCCTGGTCCCTCTTGGACCCTCTACCGGCTCCTACATCAGCAACGCCTGCACCGGCTCACCACGTTGCCTCTCAGTGAGGGGTTGGGGCCGTGGCCGTGGCCGCCTGATGCTCCCATCCGACAGCAGAGTCTTCAGGCTCTTCAGGGCAATTGAAAGTGCCCCCTGGGTAGCTCTTCCTTAGCTCTTTCTCAGCCCCAGCTTCTTCTTTCTTCTCCATCCCTGGTCATCTTGGTGTCTCTTCCACATGCTGTGCATGCAGCTGTTTATATACCTTTTTTATAGACCCCAAGATTGCCAATCGGGAGCAGGTGCAATGCAGTCTTCATTTAGGTCTGCTCCTCACCTAGTCCCAATATAGGGGCAGACTGGACTCTTCCCAAGGCTTCTCCCCTGCTGGTATCTGATTGGCGGGTTTTCCCCAGGTGACGATAGGCAAGGCCTGCCACGTAAACAATGAAGAATGAGAGTGACTGTGGGACTCTAATAAGTATCCAGCTATGACCTAGAACTGCCTTTCTGAACTATTCAGAAATGAGAGGGTTACAAGGGCTTGCCAAAGGATTCTGTAGGTAAATAATCAATTCTTTGTGATTAGTGCTATCAAAAAAACTCTCACGTAATCTGTGGCCTATGCTATACAGAGCCCAAGCTACCTGATTTCAGTTAACTATGACTCTGTGGTTAGCCTCATTTTACTTTTCATCACTAGGGGGAATTCACTGAACATCAGAACAGTAGAAGCAGGATTTTTCATATCCATGTAATTTGTAACCCACTTCATCTACAGTGGGTTGCTGAATTGAGGGTGAACTGTTTGCTGTGTGCTGCAGGTTTTACTTCAAAAGGTCCTACTTCACTAATCAGCTTGAGCACATCAGAGGCCCTGCAAAGATGGCTCGAAAAGCAGTGCCCTTTGAAATAAAAACCTCAGCAAACAACTGGAGCACTTCAGTGGTCTCACACAGCTATTTGCTGTTACTGCTTGTAAACCTGGCTAGCTCACCAACCTTTTTTTATTTTTTGCAAGGGGTTTAGGAACCTAATCCTGTGAAGAATCTAACATGAACTCCATACTCAGGTCAGAAGCCAGACTGATAAAAATTAAATAAATCTGCACGATGCAAAGTGTACATTTGTATACCAGTCTCATTGACACACAAATCAAA
Source organism: Crocodylus porosus (assembly GCF_001723895.1). Lineage (NCBI taxonomy): Eukaryota > Metazoa > Chordata > Crocodylia > Crocodylidae > Crocodylus > Crocodylus porosus. The sequence goes on along the minus strand of NW_017728886.1, from coordinate 218,432,111 downwards.
AGGCAGTTCTTTTCAGAGAAAACACAGTTGAAGCAGTCCAAATTAATTAGACTACTTACAATTTGGCATAGTACTGCTGGCTTGAGTCAGATTTTGTACCTGGGGAGAAGAGACTTTTGCCAATGACATTCCAGATATCTTCTCCCACCACCTCCCCAGTAGGTTACCAAGCCAATGTAGTCTGAGGGAGAAATGGGTCCAGGACAGCTGGTAGTAATCAATAGCCTAATGTCTAGTTGGCAGCTGGTATCAAGTGGGATGCCTAAGGGGCTGATCCTGAGGCCAGTTTTGTTCAATATCTTCAAAGACATGGAAGATGGGATGGCTTGCACCCTCAGCAAGTTTACAGATGACTCCCAGCTGGGGGGAGTAGCAGATATGCTGGAGGGAATGGCTAGGATTCAGAGAAACCTCAACAAATTGGAGGATTGGACCAAAAGAAATCTTATGAAGTTCAATAATGAGAAGTGCAAAGTACTGTAATTAGGATGGAACAGTCCCATGCACTGGTACAAGATGGGAACTGATTGGCTAAGCAAAAGTTCTGCATAAAAGGAGCTGGGGGTTACAGTGGCCAATAAGCTGAATATGAGCCAACTCTGTGCTCTTGTTCTGAAGAAAGCTAACAGCATACTGGGCTGCATGAGCAACAGCATTGCCAGCTGATCAAGGAAAGTGATTCTTCCCCTCTATTTGGTACTGGGGAGGCTGCATCTGGAGTACTGTGTCCAGTTGTGGTGAAATTACTTGCATGCTTTAAATTTTACTACAGCAAGAATGAGGGAACTGGGATTATTTAGTCTAGAAAAGAGAAGATTGAGAGGGGATTTAATAGCAGCCTTTAACTACCTGAAAGGGGGTTTCAAAGAGGATGGAGCTAGACTGTTCTCAGTGGTGGCAGATGACAGAACAAGGAGTAATAATTTCAAATTCCAGAAAGGGTAGTTTCATTTGGATGTTAGGAAAAACTCTCTCACTAGGAGGGTAGTAAAGCACTGGAACAGGCTACCTAGAAATGCTATGGAAGCTCCATCCCTGGAGGTTTTAAAGACTCAGCTAGACAAAGCTCTGGCTGGAATGATCTAGTTGGAGATGGTCCTGCTTTGAGCAGGCGATTGAACTAAATGACCTCCTGAGGTCCCTTCCAATCCGAATTGTGTATGATTCTATGAGCATATATGGAGAATGTTGACGTTTAGTTTGTATTTTGGGTGCCACATTGTCGCTTATGCCCCAAGTAACCTATTACCTGAGGCATACATGTAATGTGTAGATGGGCCACTGATCTGACAAGAATGAGGTACAGTGGTGGCAGCGTATGACATCAGAATTACTAATACACGTTTGAACAATTCTCATCTCTAGTCTCAGAAATTGGTGATGGCCAGAGTTGTATCACCTCTTCAAGTCTTACTTTACCATGGAGGTTAACAGATCTCATACAAATACCATAGAATTATTGTCATCACTGAAGTCAAAACATCTTTATAACTTTAACAGAAGGAAATTCAGCAAATATGCAGTGGTTCTCAACCTTTTTAGACTCATGGCACCCCTCCATTTGCAAAATGCCAACACTTAACTTTCATTCATTTTTTGACTACATAAAAATAACAGAGCAGTTTTTCTGTTACAAAGAACTCAGAAAGATTGTAGAAGTACATGACGTTTCAACACTATGCATTCCTATTTGAAATCTGGTTTTATCTTGTGAATCATATCATTGTTGGTACATCTAACAGTTCTAACATTGCATAGCACCTATGGAACCCTTAAAAGGATCTCAGAGCACCCTAGGATGCTGTGGCACCCTGGCAAAAGTAGACTGAATAGGCTAGCTCTTCTGAATTCATTTTTTTCTGAGAATTATTTACTCAGTTACTCACTAACATGAACCCCCACCTGGAACTGAGAATTTCTTGTCCATGACCTTGCATACACAGCACTGAACATGTTCCTTCTGCAACTGTTGGCTTATCCTGTACCTAGTGGCTAGGCAGACAAAGCTGAGTCAACATAGGGAAACCTTGTTCAACTGGTGTCAGTAATAAATGCAAGGTCATATTTCTTACCTATAGTTCATGTTATGTAAAGACTCCAGGTTCTCTAGTTTATTTCTCCAGTATAGTGTCATTGTTTTCAATGTCCAGTATGTATATGCAACGTACATTCTTTCCACATTTATTTCCAGTATATGTTCTCTTTTTTTCTCTCTCTTTATCTGGCATCAACAAACTCTTGTAAAATATCCAAACCAAAGTTCGGCTATACCATTTCATTTTAGATTTCTTTAGTTACTCTTTCACTGTTGTTATTGTTGTTAACTGGTTTATATCTTTATATCATGTGTAAGATTTTTCAGACTCAGCATTTATTATCTTCATGCTCTTCCTGCGCAGCAGTTTTGTAGCTGACATCTGGCTTGATGCATGTCAGGTTGCTTGGTAGTTGTGTAATATATCTAAGGCAAATGATTTCCAGATCTTTCTTTCTAGTTTATCCACTTGCAAACTTTTTTCAAAACATTGTTAAAATATTGTATTTTTCAATTGGCCTAGGGCTAACACAGAGAAGAGTGCCTTTGCGTAATACCTCTTTCCTCCAGAAATTCTGAAGATTCCACAGATGTGAAATGAGAGTCCATAGTCAGAGGTTAGTTTTCAGATTCCCTTTGTGGCTAAAAATTGTTAACAAGAAATAAATTCTTGTTGCAGAGGTAATTGGGAAGTAGAGGCTACTTCAGACCATGTGCTGAACTAATTAGTTGCTGAATGAACATTATAGCAGTCAACTGGAGCTGTTTCAAAAGGCTCTGCTATGTCAATAGTCATCTCTTTTGCAGGCAGAATGATAGAACAGTATTCATTTCAACTACAATACAGAGTTGCATGTTATATCATACAGTTGGCAAAAACCATAGACCTTTACAGCAGTTACAAATTATATACACATCCCTGGACACCAGTAGAGATCTTGAAACTCCATTTGGTTCTGACCTCATTTGGTTTATTATGAATTAATTTGGGCCCATCAAAATAGGGCTGGAGCTACATCTGATTGGAAATTTTCCAATAGGAAATTTTTCTGTTGGAGGATACTGATCTATCCAACACAAAATGTTTGGCAGAGGCAGTTTGATTTCAACAAAGATCCAATGCAAAGCAGGCTAGTTTATTTCAGAAACATGTCTAGTTTTCTGTCAGCTCATATACCCAGCCCCTTAGCAGAGAAGGCCATATGGCTGACTGCTGGGGCACTCAGGCTTCTTCAACAACCCAGTGTAGTAGCTTAATGGAGATCTGAGAGCCCAGAAATCCTAGGAACCACAGCTCCCAGGTTCCTCAGCAACTATGTGGTTCACCTGTAGAACAGGACTCCTCCCAGAGTATCCGGACTCTCACATCCTTCACAGCTCATCAGGTAGTTGGAGAAGAACCTAAAAGCCTAGAAATATTTGTTCCTAAATGTCTAGGCTACCTTTTCAGCTAGAGAATATATTTGTTCTTCCTTAGTCAGTTTCTTTCATGGAAAAAGACATGGACTTTTGGGGAACTTATATCAGGCAAAAAAATGTCTCGTCTGATCTAACATAGTTCATCTGAGAAGGTGAACTAAGTTAGATTGGGAATGGGTTATCCTGATGTAACATCTGTACACATTCAGAGTGCAGCCCCAAGGCTGGAAAAGCCCAACCAGGGCTGCATTTTTCCTAACTGCTCCCTTCCACTCCATGTTATTTTTAGCCACCTTATTTCCCCAGCCCTGGACAAACAACACCTACCAGCAGCCCCTCCCTCCCCACCCCTGATCCTATGAAATACCCCCCTGGACTCGACCCATCAATACCAGCCATGGACCCACAATCCCCCTGATCCCACCTGCCTGCCCCCACCACTCCAGCTTACTTATACTGAGTTCCCAACACAGCTCCCAGCCCTAGCAAACATGCACAAGATACTGTGATCAGTGATCATAGAACATGTGCTGCATGTAGCCTGTGAGCTCTTCTAGGATGAGATTACCTCCATAGTTACTCAAATACAAGATGACCCTGAATATAAAAATGACACCCCCCCACATACAATAATTAGATTTTATACATGAAAAATGTATAATTTTTAAAATAGTTTTCCAGGTACAGAATCTAAGTATTAGAGATTTTTTGTGACTCTCCCTCCTTCTCCCCCACTGCTACAGCAGGGAAAGCATGGCTTCGAGGGAGGTTCAGGTGGCCCTCTTGCTCTCTGCCCCACTCACTTCTTCCTTCTGCACCCCTCTACCCCAGCTTTCCACAGCCTCTGTCCTTCCTCAGCTGTCTCTGCCTCTTCCCCCCAAACTCCCCCCAGTCTTTGCCCCTGGTCCCCGCTCCCACCTCTGCAGTTTCTGCCTCTTCCCCTCCCCCTGTTGGATGCTGCTCAGGCTGTTCTAATCCGGAGCACAGCATGTATAGGCCCAGCCCTTGCCTGGCCATGCTGCGGTGTCAGTGTCGTTGATTGGCCAGGAAGGGGAAGGAATTCCCATATGGCTCCATGTCCGGAAGTGGCCCCAGCTACAGAGGAGAATCAGAGGGGTGGGGGCAGGAGGCTGCTGTGGGTTTGACTCTGGCCCCAACCTAGGCTCAGGGCCAGAATCATAGCTGCAGCAGCCACCTGCTCCTTCCCTCCACTTAGTATGTGAATATAAGACAAGGGGCTTTTTCACCCCCATGCTGATTGGGGGGTTGTGGGTGAGGGAATCTCTCTTATATTTAACTAAATAAAGTATTTCTTTCTCAAAATTCTGAAGTCAGCTCTGGCAATTATTAACACATAAACAAATAGATTTTAGCAAGTGGATATTTAATGTCCTCAGAACTAAGTTGAGCAGCATTTGTCTGGGACAAGGTAGTTTGCATATACTCTTCTCAACTGTTCCATTGCTGTTGAATAATCTGAAATACCTTTAGCAGCAGGAGTAAGTCCTAAACAAGACCATTGTAAATGAAATCTCTCCTTTGGGTGTTGGCATGCTGCCTATGACCTAATCTCCCATGTTTATTTTAAATTGGTCATTGAGGGCAAAAAAATGGCTAGCCTGATCTAACATAGTTCATCTGAACACTGATTGAAATTTCTTTGGACTCTGCTGATATATCTCTGCGAACTATAAAATTATCAGTAACAGTGGAATCTAAAAGAGACTTGCAAGAAGAGCAATGAGAATACAAATCCATGGCCCTCTGATTTCATTTTACTGAATTCTACACGTGTGTTGCCAAAAGTTATCACTGGAGCCAAGAGCTTGGTAGGTTTCACAGTAGTATTGGAACCTTATCTGGAACATTTTGATTAAATTAGCAATGTTTTTAGAAAGTAAATACATTTTTAAATATAATTCCAGGCATTGATTACCTTCTGTTTGTTGGGAATTTGAAAGAAACCTCAATCAGCAGGTAATTCCACAATGCCTTCTGTAATAGGTCTTGAATCATGAACTAGAGCATTGTTTTGTGTCAGACACCTAATATATATATGAATGTTTAATAACAATCCAATGAAATCCTTTAGACAGAATCCAATATACCTTGTCTCTAATATCCTTTTCTTATCAGTTTAACTTGACAGGCCTCTTTGCAGATGGTCCTACTCAGGAGAGCTCCCAAACCACCTTCATGATCATAGTATCTCACTTGCCAGGTAAGTATTAAATGGACCAGCTCAAGTCAGACTAGATGACTGGTGAGGTCCTTTCCAACTCTAAAATCCTAAGATAATTAGATAATCAAGATCAGATAATCTAAATGATAATTTCTGTGTTTTTCCCTAATGACATTCAAGGATAAATACTTTACATATCTCAAGTAGCCAACATTTTATAGTGTCACAACTAATTGTGGGGATGTTTAGCTGTCAATCACAGGCATTTCATGGGATTACATGAACACCATATATCAATTTTTTGGTAACAGGAATTTGAGACACCTGTTCTGAGGAGTCTGTTCATTCTACGATGCCATTCTTTTCTAGCTTTTGTAGCTCTTAGAATATGGCTTTTTTCACAGATTAAGTCAAACATCTGAGTTTTTGTTGTATGGAAACTGCATCTTTTCTGAGTTCTACTCGATGCAACAATGCCACTGCACATCCCACCAATGTCAGACTCAGTACAGTGTGTTACAACAGAGACAGAGGTTAAACAAGTAAGTTTATTCAGTTCTGTTTATTCTGTTCTGCTGGGAAGAAAACATGGTTAACAATTTGAAAGTTTAAACCAGTAAAAATGACCATTTCAAGAATAAGAATATAAGTTTTCATAATATTGAACTCTGCAGATACACAAAGAGTGTCATGTGTCACCAGGCTTCATACTGTTTGAAAACACAGCAGATACAGACAGAATTAACACAGCTGAACTGGTGTCTAGCAAATCAGTGATAAGTAGTTCAGTAGAATGAGGCCTGGCTCTAGGGAGTAATGTCCCAGGGTGCAAGTGCCATTGTAGAACATGATGAATAAAACTAGATGAAATGCATTTGTCTGCACTCAGGACTGCAACTGCCAGAATAGCACTAAAACTCAGCAACAAGCATTTCATTGAATCAGAAAGTGCATTTCAATGTTCCAGGGTTCATTCAAATATCCACAGCAAATGAATACCAGACCAATATCCAATATTTGTTTGAGGCCTAAATGAAATACATTTCAAGCAGATGTGGAAGCAGGGTAACAATCACTTTAGAATTTCATCTGTAGGTTTTGAGTGAAGGAGGAAGCAGAGTAGATGAGAGAATGGGAGGAGATTGGAGAAATGTATGGGAATAGAATGCAAGATGAGAAAGAGAGGGGTGAGGAAAGAAGGGGACGAAGGATAGGACTCGGAGAGGCCAATACCTACCAGTATGCTTTATCATAAAATTCTTAGTGACCTGTACTGGCATCATGTAAGAAGAGTGGATAATGCTCTCTTTGCATACAGTCCACCACTTGTATATGCTTATCCTCCAAATTACTTCACTGAGCAGATTGTAATTGACAGGCTGTTATCACTCATTCTGCCAGATGATGCTGGCATGGGTCAGGTTTTATGCAGGAAGTAAGGTGCAGGCAAGATTATAAATAATCTGTATAAGTCAGTATTAATTTATAGTCAATGCCATATTATCTTTATCCCACCTGTCTATACTGTGGTTTGATGCAATGTTACCCAGCTATTTTGGAACTTATTCTAATAGATCCCTGCTTCAGTTAGCACTTGGGCAGAATTCCAGAGATGTGGGTTTTCAGTTCAGTTAATTTTAGAAGACTATTCACAAATTGATAGAGTTATCAAAATATAATTTCTGTGACTTTGACATGTTTACTTCACTCACCCCTCCCCAACTGATGGGCACATATATTCTGCCTGATTGTCTCGGTGGCTTCTCTCCCTTCAGTTGGTCTACCCAATGATTTTTGTCTTCAATCATATGGTCTCTTTCCTTCTTTCAAAGACCATTCAGTATACTACCGACTCTTCTTTGTCCTTACCCTTGCCTGACTGACTTAAGTCCCTACCTCCTATTACTTTTCACACATAAGCGCACACTCACATGCACAGAGTACACGTGCACATACACCTCTTCTTGAACAGCTTCCTCTACACTTAGCAAATCTGATAATTGCTGTTTTGATAGTTAACAGCTTCTGAGAGTATACAGAATTTAATTTGCTGCTACTGAAAGCTGGCATATCAACAGCATGAGAGACTAAAATCAGCATGATCACCCCAACAGTTGTATAGGGTTGATTTGACTGAAAGTTAGTTGTGTGCATACCTGACTGAAAGGACCCCCTATTCAACAACATCATGCTTGAAGTAATGCACATACTCAAATGCCTTGTTGATTTGGCGCTAGGATGATCATAATACTGTTAACTGATAAGATAGGGATGCTATAGGTAACATTAGTGCAAATTTCTAGGTACTTTAAAACAGGAAGGCCAAATTTTCAGAAGTACTCATTTCCCACAATTGGGAACTTAAGTGGAAAGGTCAGTGCTGAGCTCTTCTGAAAAATCTGTTTTATAAAACAGATGTTGTGTATTACTGTAGCTCTTACTTGTATACTTCTTTTTATTGTTGTCAGTAAATAGCGCTGTTATCACTCTGTTCAGACCAGAGTATTTGTTATATTCTCTACATTTTGATTATTATACATTTGGCATAATTAGAAATGTGAAATCAGAATGGATGAAGGCAACCCTAGAACATCACTTCAAACACTTGTACAGGCATTTCAGGAAGAGGTCAAAGAAATAAACTACAACTCATTAGCCTGAGGCTATGAATGATCTACCAACCATACTGAAAATTGGCAGCTCCTCTGCCTTTCGTCCTCAAGGAGCCCATGTATTAAACTAATTGTTAAATATAGCAAACAGACTGGCAGTGAATTCAAAGACTATTTTTGCATGTGTAACACAATGGGGCTATATGGGTTTCATTGAAATGCTATGTGTTTTAAAATGTGCAAACATTTACATATTTCATGAAAAAGACAGCATAAGCTTTTAAAAGAGCAGTTCTAGAGTAAGCTCACTAATTGGAATGTACACTTATACATATTTATTTATAGACAGAAATATGTTATATAGAAACACATTTAAAGCTTGTTTTGCTGTTTTTTCTTAAGAAATCTGGCATTGTTGGTTACATGCCAGCCTAACACATTGCTAATCATCATGCTTATATTTAAGAACATGAATAAAATGAGCTCTTTCAATGATTTATATTCAAAACTAGTTTTTATATATTTTATTTATTTACAACATTTTGTTCTTGGTTTCTGTATGGTGATTTTTGAGATTAAAAACTGATGAGTGAGACTCGTTCCTTGATACCCAAGGTTGCCTATAGATGGGCTCATTCACATACTAATTAGAATGCAAATGAGCAGGCTTGATTATTGAGTCTGCTCCACATTCTAATTAGAAAGCTCAAGTGTTGCCTCAGCATCACACAAACTAAGCCACTCCCCCCCGCCCTTTTTAAATGGCTGTGGAGGTGCTTTATCTAATACTTGTTGAATGAGCTTTAGTTAAAGCGTTCAACAGCCATTTTTAAACCTGTGGAGACTTAATACACATTAAGGTGAGACATTTTAATTAGAGCAGCTGTCCAGGAACTACTCTAATTAAAACACATTCCCTGCCTCCCACTGCCAAGCATGTGTATAGGCAGTTTAAGATTCTGTCCTTACAGTTCTTATGAAACACTGGGGATTCAGCACAATTAATTCCTCTGTGACAAGAACTTTAGTTCCATTTTCTTTCTTTCTTTATTTTATTTATATTGTTCTCTAGAATTGGGGATTTACAGAATTTCTCAATTGTTTATCCCACATTCTTTTTATTTTTAAAGTAACATTACAAAATATTGAGAGAAATGCATGCATACAGAGCATGAATATAAAAACAAATTATGAACATACAAAAAATAATGAGTTTGAGTTTTTTCTTTCTTTCTTAGCTATACAAAAGCATGATATTGTGCACTATTTTATCAGAATATAATAGGTAAGGTTCCTCCCACAAAGAACTAGTGCTTAAGTCTATGATAATCGGGATGTAGGTAGATCCTGAAATCTGTACATGGTCCCTTTGAGTTTTTGGGTCACCATTTCAACTTGGGGAAGAGTTGATCTCCTTGGAAGACTGGAGTCTAAGTGCAATGTAAAACAGAAGTGACAACAAAAAGTATTTGGGATGAAAGATAGCTTGAATAGTATCTTGTGTCCAAATATGCCACCTTCTGTTATATAATTTAATTATATTATTTCATGTGATTCTTGAAAGCAGTACCATTTTATACACACAGTAAAACAATCTACCCCTGCCCCTGTCCCTGCCAACAATCACTAGTGCCCCACACTCTTGCTGGCCATGGTGCTGGCCCTGCAGGCCCCAGCAGACCCCTCCCCGCTCCAGCCCAGGTCCCAGGCAGCTGCACATCTAACAGGGGGCCAGGGCAATGACTGCAAGAGGCCCTGCCCAACCCCCACCTCCTGCACTCCCTACTCCAGCCTGCATGCCCCGCCACCCACAAACCCCCTGCCCACCCCTACCATCACTCTCAGGACATGTACATGGTTGAAACAAAAAAACTTGATTACCTTCACAACACCAACCCCTGTTCCTCTCCCAATCTAAACGTAAAATGTCTTTCTTTACCTATGGCATATATCTATTATTGTGATTGCATATTACTGTAGTGTTTTCTAGCTGAGCAAATCATCTTTGCATACCACCACAGAACTTTAGGAGGGCCAGTTTCTCCCTTAACCATGTGTGCCTTCTAGCCCGAGATACTTTAGGAGCTCCTAAAGCTCATTAGTCTCACCAGCAGCAGAACAGGCGCTTAGGTATCTCCATGGAGATTTCCACATGAACACCACTCTCCCTGGCAGCTGCCTTCAGTCCCAGCCCTGGGGCTTATATGTCCCCAGGGCCCTGCCTTCTTCCCGTCAGCTGACTGAGTACAGGTACAGGTTAATTCCCTCATTAGGATGCTGCCACAGCAACCTGCACCTGTGGGGTTTTTGCCTGGCTCCTAGGGCCATCTCTCTAGGTGGTTTCTGCCCTTAAAGGAGTAAGCACACCTAATGCCTTGCAACACTCAGCAGAAGGGTAGCCAAAGGGCAGTCAGAATATATTGTTCTCCAGCGACCCCCACCAGATGCAGGGCTACTCTTATTTAAATCTAATTTACTTTTGCCCCTTTTCCCTTACTTCTTTGAGCAGAGCAGTAGTTTTCTGAAAATCTGGGTTACTTTTTCTGGTGCAGTATAGTAGCACCAGTGCCTTGTAGGGTGAAGAATATGAAAGCTCTGACCTATGATGTGACAGAGTTAAACTCTAAAATTAATATAAGCTTTTTGCTATTTCATTTTGCAAGCTTTTATCTAATAGGCTTATTTTGTTTATGACTTATTTGTATTATGATAGCACTAAGAGATCCCACAGGGAATCAGGACCTCATTGTACTAGGTTCTGTACACAAGCACAATGAGAGAGAGTCCTTGCCTAGAAGAGGTTCACAGTGCAAGGTTCCCTCCCTCTCTGCTCCCGGGAGATGGTGGTGGTGTGGGGTGAGGGTGGTGGTACAGTGTCCTTGACTGCCCCTTCTGTCATTCCTGATGGACAATTGGCTATTATCAGATAAGGAGGGAAAGAAAGAAAAGGCACAGAAAAATGCATGTTCTGAGTTCTTGCTTTCATGCCCACATTTCTAACATTTCCAGTTCTGTTTCTTGTCTTCAGAAGTAACCACAGCACTGTTCAATTATCATTAATTTCATTATATGGCTTTCTTTTCAGGTGGTTGCAACTTTTTAAAATAAGTTAACCACTAAGTTGAAATGTCCATGCTTTTATCAGTCATGCTGATTTATTTATTTATTTGAGGAATTTTGGTGAATGTGTATGTGGTTTCTTCTGAGTTATTGAACCATAGGAAAATTGTGTCATTACAGATTTAAGAACACAAATTAAAAATAGTATCTAGCAGGTCTTATGGTTGTAGCATACATCAGCAGGATTAGAGGACTTAACTTTTGTGCTGTTTTTCTTCATAATATTGGGTAGGAAGGTGACTTCTGTGAAACTACTCATGCTTAAAATTAATCAGGTACTATTCTGGCTGGATCAGGGATGGAATAATCAGCATCTTGCAGGACTGAGTTTTGGTGATGATCTATACCATTCTTTGTTCTTTCTGTGGTTGCTACCAATGTATTTCATGGAATTAGTTTCCTTTGCATAGGAATATCTGGGTACCACAGAACTGTTTGTATTTAAAAAAGTGTCAAATCCATGTCCTATCAAAATCAATGGCACAATGTCCAATGACTACACAAGTCAGTGCTAAGTAAATCAGCTGGCACTGTGGCAGAGAGAAGAGTGTAGTTTGCTATCATGTTTCTTATTCACTCCTGCTATACATTTATATTTAATGCATTTTCACATTTTTAATGGCAAAAACATGGCTGTGTCAAAGAGGATGAGATGGAGTAGTGGTTTAGCTGGGGAATAATGTAATTCAAATTGTGAATTATCTTCACTTGATTCTTTCCATGATTGTGATGTGAAGCAAACAGGATTATTCCCTCAGAGGTCATACTTCTTTTTAATTACTCCTAGTATAATTCCATAGCATTTATCACAAAGGGCTTATTATTTTTTTTAGTATCAAGAAGCTCAAAAACATAGCTGATATTAACAATAGGACAGATTTAGAAAATTATACAACTATGCTTTAGTATCCTCAATATTTGAGTATGCTTTATAGTTTCTTATAATTTAGTACATGGCCAGGTGTTGTGATATAATGGTTAGAACAGTTTGTGGAGGGAAAACTATAACCCTTAATGTGACTTAGTATTTTTAAATTTCAAATTCTTGTTATACAATGTTAATAAAGCTAAATCACAATTTAATAGTATTTGGATTTGAATCACTTTATATGTTAATTAAACTATTACCTGCACTTAACTAAACAGGCACACCATTCAATGACAAAAGGAACAGACTTGTAGAGAATCACAGAATCATAAAGAAGTAAGGCTGGATGGAACTTCCAGAGGTCATCTAGTCCAACACCCTATCTAAGGCAAGATTGTCCCTATCTAAACCATCCCATATAAACTGTAATCTAAACTCTGCATTAGACTACCATCAACCCTGACATAATACAAGACATAACACTCTAATCAGCCATAGGTTAAGCATGGGGACTATGGCAGCCAATGTCCTGCTTCTATAAAATGTTGTCAATATATGCCCAAGAATTCTCAGGAAGAGAGCCATAGACTCCAATATAGAGGGAGGCAAACCCCCCAAGCCCACACCAATCTGACCACAGGGTAAAATTCCTTCCTGATGCCAAATATGGTGATCAGTTTGGTCCTGAGTGATGGGGCTGTGATCCCAGCAGCTGCATTGCCCCCCATCCCAGTAAGAGTCCTTAACCCTGGCTGTAGCCAACACCCAATGCTTCTGGGAAGGCTTAAAACAACCTGCCACATAGAGCAGAAAATGGGGGGAAGTGGGGCAACCATCAAAGCCCAGAAACATAGGAAATATCCATGGTAGAAAATAGGCATAGCTATCTATGCCTAGATCATCCCTTGCCAGTTGCTGTCCAACCTCTTCTAACCTACTGGCTGGCACAGCATCTGAATGGGACCTGACAATGAATATGATCCAATAGTGTAATGAAGCCACCCTCAGGGTGAATAGAACTCTGGTGTGCATCAGCCGATGTGTTGCCAACATATCCAGAGAGGTGCTTCTCCTTCTCTGCTCAGCATTGGTGAGGCTGTAGCTGGAGTACTGTGCCCATTTTTGGGCACTGCACTTCAAGAAGGATGTAGTTAAGCTTGAGAGGGTGCAGAGAAGGCACACTCACATAATCAGAGGCCTGGAGAATAGGTCATATGAAGACAGACTCTGGGAACTATGCTTGTTCAGCCTGAGTAAGAGGAGGCTGAGAGGTGACCTGATACCCACCTACAAGTATATCGGGGGGAGCACCAAGATCTGGGGAAGCAACTTTTCAGGAAGACACCCCTGGGGAGGACAAAGACCAATGATCACAAACTAAAAGAGGGAAGATTTAAACTGGGCATAAGGAAGAACTTCTTCTCTGTAAGGGTAACTAGAACCTGGAACACACTCCCGGCAGAGGTGGTGTGGTTGCCATCATTGGATGTGTTCAAGAGGAGCACCTCTTTGAGCTAGTATAAACTCATTAATCTCCTGCCTATAGCAGGGGACCAAACTTGATGATCTCCCAGGTCCCTTCCGGTCCATTGATTGTATGATTCTACCTCCAGTGATAAAGAGTCTGCAGTTCTAACAGTGGAGAAGTTTTTCTCGATATCCAATCTAAATGTACTCTGCTGCAACTTCAGGCCATTGTTCTGCATCCTCCTCTATGCACCAAGAGAGAAAAGGTGCTTTCCCTCTTCTTTATGAAAGCCCTTCAAGTATTTGAAGACTACTATCACAGTGGTGATGCAGAGGGGGTACATGGGGTGCACCCCCTGAGAGCACCAGTGCACCTCTGTCAGGCCACACTACCTGTTTAGCTGGCAGGCAGGGGGGCTGGTGGGAACATTGGCCGGGAAGCAGGGCTGCCAGCAAAAGCAGCCATGCCACTTCTGGAAGTGGCTGTGGGACGTGTGGAAAAGGGGCCACTTTTTGGTGAGTGCAATTGGCTGTGCCCCCCCACTCCGGTGAGTGCAATCGGCCACTGGGGGACCCCTCCCATCAGTGAGATCGGCCACTGGGGGACCCCCCCTTGCTCAAGAGGCACCAGTCACCCATGTGCTATTATGTCTTCTTTTAAGGGCCTTTTCCAAAAGCTGAATATGCTTCACTCCTTCAAGCCTCTCCCGATGCATTTCAAAATCTCATTATCCTTTTGTGTGGCTGTCTCACACTGCAGACTCATATTGAGTGTATGACCTACAAAGGCTTCCAAGTCCTTTTACATAGTTTTGCCATCCAGACAGGATCCAGCCACATCTCCCCCATTTTAGATTTGTAATTTTGATTATTCTTCCTGAGGTGTAGCACCTTGCATTTGTCTACAATTAATTTCATCCTGTTAGCTCTAGCCCAACTTTCCAATCTGTCAAGATCCTTCTGAATTGCATTCACATGTTCCAACATGTCTGCAGTCCTTTCCAGTTTAATGTCATTCACAAACTTGCTCAAGAAGCTTTCTGTGCCAGCATCCAAATCATTAATAAAAATATTGAACACGCTTAGTCCAGGATGGACCCTTGTGTGACTCCATTTGAAACTTCCTGCCATTCTCACATGGAGTCATTAATAATTACCCTTTGCTTGTAGCTACTGAGCCAGTTATCTAACCACCTTATGTTAGTTTTATCTAGCTCACATTTCTCCAATTTTTTTATGAGAAGATCATGTGGGACCTTGTCAAAAGCCTTGCTGAATTCCAGATATACTATATCCACAATAGGAAAGGAAATTTTTGAAGGGAAGTAAAAAAAAGCTTTCAAAAGTAAGCATATAAGGATTCTGCAGATGAAGCAACAACTCTAAGAAGAAACAATTTTTACAGCAGCTTTCAAAGTATACAGGTCATTTAAGGGGTTTTATGATTGCAGAGGAACCTCTTTTATTTCAATGACTGATTCAGAGTTTAAATTACAAAAAGATAGCATAAAATGCATGACCTGGTTTATGAATTTAATTTTATCGGTGTAAAAGCATTAAGATCAATTGAATGACCAATGAAAACAAGTACAGAATCAGATCTTTATAAAGCATACTGACCACTTCAGTGCAACCTCTCAAATGTTGAATACTTTTTCTTAGTATCAGTGCAAACAGCTGGAGAAAAGGTTTTATAAATCCTGATGCTATTAAATAGTTTGCTTCTCATTTTACCACTTCTTTCCTTGAGAGCACAATAGAGACAATTAACTGGATTTCGATTAACCGCTTGAAAAATCACCAGCTGTTTTTTCCTCAGTCACTTAAACCTTTTATTTCTGGCCCAGATTTAGTGAGTAAGACATAGAAAGTAAGCAAGATTTTTTCAAAGAGAAACTGTTGTATGTTTATATACAGAAAATACAATGTGTGTTGAAAGCTGGTTCAAATTAGTCATTTTTTTCCCTGATGTTTTTAGTTTAATACATTATAGGTGAATTTAATGATCATGTAAGTGAAGAACTAACAGCACTGGCTTGAGCCAGATGAGCATTGTACAGGCTTCTCACACAACTCTGCCAATTCATTTCAAGCCTGACCTGGAGCAACTCTGTTATTTCAGACCTTAGTGTCTCATCAACAGAAACTGACAGCATTTTTAATTTGCATGATTTTTAGTTGATACATATGAGCCTAGAACCTTAGACAGGGCACATTTTACAAATTAAAGGACATAACATACATTAATGAGCAGAACTAGCTTATAGAAAATGGGTGGTGGTTTTTTGTGGACATAAATGGCTAGTGGGACGAGATCACCAAACTCATTTTCACTTTATAATCAGAATTTGCATTGTAGAGGTGAGCACCAATGAACATGAACACACTTCACCCCTCATACCTCTTTTCTCTCATCCTTTCAATGTATTAGTTCAAGTCACATCAATATTTATTGCCAGGTGACTCATGATATTATGTTGCATACATATGAAACAAGTACACAGTATACATATTTATGTAACAATCTGATGCAAATACTCTAGTCATGTGCTTTAAGAATGAGATTTTAAACTCAAGGAAATAAACATCAGGAACACCAAGCCACCTTTTTGGGTGCTTCTGCATCTGCGTCTAGCATCTGCCCTTGCCTTCTTCAGGATCAAGACAGCCTCCAGAAGGTGTTGGAGCCTCCTGGAGTCCCGGATGATCTGGCATCTCACCCTAGTGCCAGATACTTAGTACTTTGTTCCTCATATCACCCTTCTCTGCTCCCATCCTTGCCCACCTGGATGGGTGACCAAGTCAGGATGAATGGGATGGGGCCAGAAGAGGTTCAAAGAATCATGCATCCTGAGGTGTCCATGTGGATGGTTGGGAGGTCTCTTAAAGGAGGCTGGGTTCATTAGTGAGGCCGCTCGGCCCTAGTGAAGCCGCAGCTGGAGTACTGTGTCCAGTTTTGGGCTCCACAATTCAAAAAGGATGTGGAAGGGAAGCTTGAGAGAGTCCAGAGGAGAGCCACGTGCATGATCAGAGGTCAGGAAAACAGATCTTACGATGACAGGCTGAGAGCCATGGGACTCTTTAGCCTGGAAAAGCGCAGGCTCAGGGGTGATCTGATGGCCACCTACAAGTTTATCAGGGGTGACCACCAGGATCTGGGGGAACATCTGTTCACCAGAGCGCCCCATGGGATGACGAGGTCGAACGGTCACAAACTCCTGCAAGACCGTTTCAGGCTGGACATAAGGAAGAATTTCTTTACTGTCCGAGCCCCGCCCC
>NW_017728886.1:218412761-218414904 GCF_001723895.1 Crocodylus porosus | reverse complement strand
CTCGATGATCTCCCGAGGTCCCTTCCAGCCCTAATGTCTATGAAATCTATGAAATCTATGAAAAGTTCATGCCCTTAGCACTCCCAGGCTGTGGCCCTCAGATGGACAGGTGTAACCTTGCTTCCCTCTCCAAAGAGGGGACTGAATGGCCATTGCCATGGGCTGAGACTTCCTCGTTGTTTTTCCCATGCATGGCACCAAACTTCTCTCATGGTTCTGGCAATCATGCAAGGGCTAGGAGGGGAGGGGAGGAAATAGGTTGCAGGCATGGATATGTGGCTGGGAACTGACCTTGAAGGGGGATGTGTTTTCCTCCTTTGGGTTGTTTTTCCACCCCCATACCATATGTGTAAGATCTCTTGGGATCCCAACAAGGAAGGGTAAAAATATCTGGTCAGGAATGTCTCCCCCCAAACTTTCTGTTGCTGGGAGGAAATGGCCATCTTGAGGAACCCCCAACAGTGAAGAAACCTTTTACACCCCACCACTTCTGCCTGTTTTCCATTGCATGAAGTTGGGCACAGGTGGAGCATAAGCAGAATGAATTGGGCTGGTAATGGTCATCCTTCATAAGCAGGATGAGCTCCTCAAAGTGGGAGTTCCAGGGCATCAGGTCTGATTTTAGGGTGGCAAAAGTAGACAGGGACCTGGGGCTCCATTTCCTGAGGATAGATTACAGATCAGCAGCTCTGGGTGCTGGGTTTGGATCAGTAGTTTACCATGTTTATTAATTATATAGATGCTTAATAGAGTCTTAAGCAAATTGGCAGATGATACAAAGTTGGGAAGGCTACAAACAGGCTAGGGGAAAGTTGCACAATTCAGAAGGATCTTCACAGATTGGAAAAATGGGCTGGAGCTAACATAATGAAGTTCAGTGATGACAAATGCAAGGTGTTACATCTCAGGAAGAATATTAAAAAAATTATTAAATGAGTGAGTACTGGCTGGGTGGCAGCACTACAGAAAAGGATTTATGAGTCTTGGTGGATTACAGACTCAGAATGAGTCTGCAGTGTCACATATCTGCATAAAAGGAGAATGGCAAGGGATGTAGTTGTCATGGGTGATTTTAATTACTCGGACATCTGCTGGGAGGAACAGTCAGCCAGGATGCACCATTCCAGGAGGTTCCTGCCTGAGATACAGGACCTCCACTTAATTCAGGAGGTGCACGGTTCCATCAGAGGAAACGCCCTGTTGGACCTGGTCCTGGCCACAGGCGATGACCTGGTAAGGGGCCTCCAGGTTCTTGACCACCTGGGCGATAGCGATCATCGCTTGATGGAATTCACCATCCAGCACAGGGTGTCAAGGGCCTGCAGCAAGACAGTAGCCCTGGACTTTAGGAGGGCTAACTTCAACAAGTTGAGGAGACTAGTGGGTGAGGCACTGGGGTTCTTGAGGGAAGGGGAACTCAGTGTCCAGGACGAGTGGTCATTTCTTAAGGAAACAATACTCAGGGCCCAAGGGGAGTCCATCCCAACAAGAAGCAAGGGGGGCAAGAGTGCCTGAAAGCCCCCCGGCTCACCAAGGGCATCTGGGAATGCCTGCTTACCAAAAAGGCAGCGTACACCCAGTGGAAGGGGGTTGCTATCTCCAAAGAGGAGTATACCTCCTCTGCTTGGGCCTGTAGGGGGGCTGTCAGGAAAGCTAAGGAGGACATAGAGCTAGGACTAGCATCCAAGATCAAGGATAATAAAAAGTCCTTTTTCAAATATATAGGGAGGGTGAAGAAGGCACCGGGTTATGTGGGCCCTCTGCAAAGTACGCTGGGCAATCTGGTGGTTGCGCCAGAGGAGAAAGTGGAACTCTTTAACCAATTCTTCACCTCCTTTTTCTTGTGCAGGGACCAGGACTTCCCCACTGTGATGCCAGACGGACTCGAGGGGAAAGCCTCCAGACCTCAGGTTGGGGAGGACCGGGTTAGAGAGCTTCTGGAGAGGCTGGACGTGTTCAAGTCAGTGGGTCCAGCTGCTCTCCACCCCAGGGTGTTGAGGGAGCTAGCTGGGGTTATTGCAGGGCCCTTGGCACGGCTTTACGAGTGCTCGTGGTGCTTGGGCTAGGTGCCAGATGACTGGAAGATAGCTCATGTGGTCCCCATCTTCAAAAAAGGGAAGAGAGAGGACCCAGGCAACTATAG
>NW_017728886.1:218396630-218412421 GCF_001723895.1 Crocodylus porosus | reverse complement strand
ACTTATAGAATGGGAAACTCCCTTCTTGAGAGCACGGAGGCAGAAAGGGATCTTGGAGTCATTATTGACTCCAAGATGAACATGGGCCAACAATGCGAGGTCACGGTTAGCAGGGAACCTCCCATGCTAACTGGGATGTGCCAGTTCTTCTGCTAAGAGAAAAGCTAGAGGATCCTGGCTAGAGAGTCTGGCCCCTCTGCTCAGAGTCAGTCTGGTTGCCATATTTGGGGTCAGGGAGGAATTTTGCCCCATGGTTAGATTGGTATGGACTATGGGGGGTTTTGCTTTCTTATGTAGGGCATGGCCCTCTATGCAGGGTTCCTTGAGCATATATTGACAACATTTTATAGAAGCAGGACATTGGCTACTATGATTCCCCTACGTTACCTGTATCAGGTTAAGGTATCAGGTCTATGTTGTGCCAAGGCTAATGGTAGGCTTATGTAGAGTTAAATTTTTGGTTTGTATGGGGTGGTTTGGATAGGGATGATGCTGCCTCAAGCATGGGGGTTAGACTAGATCTCTTCCAGCCCTACTTCTCTAAAACTCTTTGCCTCAACACTGGTTAGGCCTCCTCTAGAGTAATGTGTACAGTTCGGGGTTCTACATTTTAAAAAACACATGGAGTAGTTACAAAGGGTCCAGAGGGAGGCAGGTGACAAAAATGATAAAGGACTTGGAAGGGCTTGATAAAATCAAGTCATACAAGGGAAGATTGAAGAAAATATGCATGGTCAACCTATGGAGAAGGCAATTGAGAAGGGACATGCTAGGAGGCTTCAAATATCTGAAGGGCTGCCATAAAGATGACAGAGAATACCTTTTCTCTCTTGTAGCAAAGAGTGGAAGGAAGACCAGTGGCTTGAAGTTGCAGCAAAGTAAGTTTAAATTAGAAATCATGAAAACAAATTCACTGTTGGATCAGTAAGGAAGTGGAATCGGTTGCCTAGGGACACTGTGGAATCTCCACCACTAGAGGTGTTCAAGAAGAGGTTGAATAAGCATTGGTCAGGAATCATCTAAGGGTAACTATACCTATGCTCTGTTGTGGGTATTTCCCATGCTTCTGGGCTTTGCTGGTTACTGCAAAGGACTGGGAAGGGTTATTCTGTTCCCTCCTGTTACTACACATATCAGGGATTTGGCTTCTTTTGTTTGTTTGTTTTTATCTTTTTGAGAAGCATTGTGTGTTGGATGCAGCCATGGCTGGGGATTTTGACTGGGGTGTACCAAAGCTCCTACTAAGAGCACTTTTATGCCCTTCTGCTCCAGGTCAGACGAATTACCACATCTGGAGTCAGGAAGGAATTTTACCCAATGGTCAGATTCATATGGACTGAGGGAGTGTTTGCCTTCTTCTATAGGATGTTTCTTGAGTGTATTTTAACAGCCTTCACAGTAGGACATAGGATACTGGCCAGCATTTTCCCTCTGCTTTACCTATGGTAGGTTAGGGTGTCATGCCAGTGTGACAGGGTTGCCTGTGTAATTTCAGTAATCAGTTAGACAATGGATGTGTATGGGATGGTTTGACTAGGGCTGTTCCTGCACCTCAGGCATGGGGTTAGACTAGATGACATCTAGAGGTCTCTTCCAACCCTACTTTTCTATGATTGTATGATTCTCAACATAGGTGAAATCAATAGACTATGTTGATCTTAGTTG
The DNA here is from genome assembly GCF_001723895.1 of Crocodylus porosus. Taxonomy (NCBI): domain Eukaryota; kingdom Metazoa; phylum Chordata; order Crocodylia; family Crocodylidae; genus Crocodylus; species Crocodylus porosus. Next base: position 218,410,756 of record NW_017728886.1, on the reverse strand, counting down.
TCAAGAGAATCAAGTTGATGGGAGTGATGTCAAGACTGATTGCACTTAACGTAAGTGGAACTAGTGAAAGTTTTGGAAAAGTACTCATTTGCCACCATATTTTGTGATATCTATCACACTTACCTGAATTTATACAAAATGTGGGGAAAGAAATTTATTTGACTGTGAGGCGTAGGAAAATTTGAAAAGTCACTTTCATGAGCATTTTTGAGCAGTATGATTGATGAAGGTTACACTAAGTCGATTGGTGCTGGATTTTTAGAGTTCCTATTTACCTGTCTGTCTTGTATTTCAGTTTTCTTTTCCCTAAAATGGGAGTAATTTATATTATTTACTGTTTGCAAGATGTGAAATATGGATCATAAAATGTCCACAGCAATAGATAGGTATGTAAATACCTCTTATTGTCTCCATTATATGGATGCAAAAACTGAAGCTCAAGAGTGTTAAAAGTAAAGTGAAAATAGTGAAATAGTCCTTTATCATATAATGTCACCCTGCACAGTAGCATCTGAATGCTATCAGAACTACCCTTAGTACTTCAAACATTCTTCCTGCCTTACAGCAAAAATCGAATCAACTTCTATTTGTTCTAGTTTGCTCATCATTACCTTCATGGGGTGAAGTACATCCCATGCTCCTCTTGTGTTATTTAAACCTGTTTCTCTTCTCTTGTTGGTGGTAGTGACGATGAGAAGAAACCCCAGCTAGATATTTCATAAGCTACACAGATATCGTGAGGATAGTAAAACCATGTTTTTACTGATATACTGTGCAAACATGACATGGAGTGAGTATATAGCATGCATGTAATACCAACATATCTTTTTCTTACAGAGTGTATTATATCACCAGAGGGACACTCTAAAATGAAATCTTTCAAAGTTTTCAGATATTTCAGTTGCATACACATTTATAGCTAGCAATTAAACACAGAAATTATGGATAGAATGCAATTGGAAGTGAAAATCTAAAAAGTCTGCACTGATCTAAGAAGACAGGCTGATGCAAAGCGTCATTTCCCAAAGGCCCTTCTGTCTACGTAGTTTTGAAACATATAGTAAACCAGCTGCCAAACCTGGCTTTCAAATAGAGGCTACAAAAAGGTGTTCTGAATTTTCAGTGCATGCCACTTTACAAAGGAGAGAGGTACTGTCTGGATGTTGTATAGTTAGGCAAAGGGGAGCCAGCTTGCAAATGATTAGAATAATGAAACTGGAAAGGATTAGCCACATTATCCAAACATGAAGCAATAGGCTAGTCAAACTAATCCCTGAGGAATAGTTTAAGGAAACAAATGACATGATAGACACAGAGTTTCTTCTCAGTGAGACAGCATTAGAGCATATGGTACTTGCACTCATGTTCTGCTTACATAAATTCTGAAAGCATATGAAAGCAGGGACAAAGTAAGCTGACGTGCCTGTATGCCAATATTGAGAGAGATTTATTTAAGATTCTGCATTTCCTATCTGACTCTTTAAAATCAGAAAGGTATTATTATCCTGACAGTGGTACCTCCTTATCTTTGACTGCAGGAAGAAAAGGTAACAATCTAAGTTTTAATATCACTGTCTCCAATATGTCCACTGACTGGATTCATTAAATGATGAGCTTTTCACTAATTAGTTATTTTAAATTATAATAACATAATTTTGGGGTCAGTTGCCAAATTCTTATTTTAAAAAGAAAAAGAAATTTCAGCTATTGTACATTATTTCACACAAAGTCAGCATGTATGAAAATGAAGTTTTAATTTAGTGTGTTTGTGTAACCATTTTTACATCAATCCAAAAGTTGATGCCTAAATAGGTACTGTGAGAGCCGTTCTTAACATTCAGAAGCAGGCAAAAGCCAAATACCAATTGCCAGATATTCACAGAAGCCTACTTCAAAGTCTGTTGTAATCATGGGAGTTCTCTCAAATATTTTAATGGACTTTGGTTAAAGACCATGTCATACTTGGAAATTTTGGCAATCGTAGAATTATAAGGTTGGAAGGGAGCTCAAGGGTCATTTATTCCAACTCTCTGTATAATTTCAGGGTTCACTGTTCCTAAACCATCCCAGACAGATACCTATCTATCCTCTTTTTGAAAATCTCCAGTAAAAGAAATTCCACAGCTTCCCAGAGCAGTGTAGTCTATTGTCCTACTGTTTTTACAAATAGGAAGGCTTTTCTCTGAGTTCGGTCTAAATCTGTTTTACTGCATTTAAACCCATCACCACATATCTCACCTTCCTTTGCAAAAGAGAACAGACTTTCAAGTATTTGAAAACCACTATTATGTTCCCTCTTAATCTCCTTTTCTCCAGCTAAACACACCTAGTTCCTTCACCTTTTTCTCATTCAACTTCCTGGAAAACCTCTCAATCATCTTTGTCATTTGCCTCTGGATCCTCTCCAGTTTCTCTACATAATTTTTGCAAAGTTAGAATCATAGAATCATAGAAAATTGGGGTTGGAAGGGACCTCAGGAGGTCATCAAGTCCAACCCACTGGTTAAAGCAGGGCCATCCCCAACTATATATATATCATTCTAACCAGGGCTTTGTTGAGCAGGGCCTTAAAGACCTCAAAGGATGGCCCACCACCTCTCAAGGTAACCTGTTCCAGCATTTCACCACCGTCCTAGTGAGAATTTTTTTCCTAATATCCAACTTAAACCACACTTGCTGCAACTTGAGACCATTGTTTCTTGTTCTGTCAGAGAGAGAGTTAGAGATAGGGCTCCATCCTTTTCCCTTTAAAGTCAGTGTGGAGGATCTCATTGACCTTGCATGGAAACAGATCAAGGTGGGAACAAGAGGGAAAAAGAAAAATGTCTCTATCAGTTATCCAATTGATGAGTCCAGCCTTCTGTTTCAACATACTACGCTTACCCTAGCTCGCCCTATTCTCAACAGTGCAAGTAATTTTTTTTAGGAATGGACATATATCATATATCATATCATATCATATCATATCATATGTCTGTATATTCTAACATCTTGTCTTGGACAATAGCCAGTACCATATGTTTCAGAAAAAGATACAAGAGCTCCTATAATATAGTTATTCTTTTATCTGTTTATAGAGTCATTTTCTTCCTAATTATGATCAGTTAGCTATTTGCTTATGTTCTGTGGTTTAAGGGTAAATAGCTCATTTTTTTAAATCTTCTTAAACATTTGCCTCTATCTATCTTATCATGTTTTGAGTCCTACTCTATCTCATCATGTTCTGAATCCTTGGCTATAATAACATCCTGTCACAATGAGTTCCCTGGATTAATTGCGCATCCTATATACAAAGTCGTTCCTTTCACCTTTTATCAGTTTTTCATAAAGGCAAAAGCATTTTTGTAATCTTGCAACAACAACTGAATTTGGGAAGAGTTTATCAGCTTTTGAAAAAGTGTAATCATCCATTCCTTACCAAGTGATATATTAGATCATTTATTTGTGGCAAGACAGACATTTCAATAGTGCTTATTGTTTCCCATAATGAAAGGTTTAAATCTTCCTTTAGGTACCTCTGATATTTAATTTTTGTTGATGGAGACAAGTCAGCTTGTGCAAGATTTTTTTGATGTCAGGGCTTCAGAAATCCCAAACTATTAATTATTTTTTCCCACTTTTGTAATTCTCTGTTGCTTAAAAAAGAGGGGTGGCAAGGAAGGTCTAGTACAATAGAAGCTTTCACAAATCTCACCTTTAAAAACAATAAATCCCTTCCTTTTACCAGGATTATTTATCAGGCAGCTCTTTTGTCACTGAAAAGGATTTTGTCATACAGTCTATACAACTTGTGAAAATTGCATCCCATTGTATTTCGGTATTTGCATTTGGTAGAAGTGCACAATGAAAATGACAAATCTATCTTCCTGGACAACTTAACTTCTAGTGTGCCCCCAGCCCACACATAAAACTTCAGTTCCCATTAAGTGGTTCACCAAATCGGTTTTTTTCTCTTAAACACTTTTTACCTATTTTCTTAGCACTTTTTTAACATTAAGTTTTACTAATTAGTATGCATTATCAAAATATGTTGTTTTATCAAATAATTGGTAATATAATTGCACATTAATGTACTTTATCCTTCAGTCCAAGGAAAACTAACATTAGTAGGTCATCAAAGGGTTTTCATGGTTTTAGTTCCATTCTTGTATACTTCTCTTCAATTTTTTGCTCAATAAAAAAGTGCTCTTCATTTTGAACTTTGATTCATTCTGGTGCAAAATCTGGAGCAAATACTGTATTTGCACAGCACATACCCACACACAAGACTTGCACCTTGTTTTGGGAAGGGAAAACAATGAAAACTATTTTTTTTCCTTTTTACCAGAAGGTTCAGAAAAAGTTTCCTTGAGACTAGCATTCCAGTTTTCAATTGCTAATTTTCAGGAAAAAGTTATGCAGTTGGTGAATAAATACAGTAATTCTCTGGAAAGATCAATACTCATTTCTAATGTTGACTTTAGCAAAAATGTTTTGCAATAGACAATAAGCCACTAATCTACCAACAAAAAGGTCAGCTGTTCTCTGTTGGTTCAGGTATTCATGGTAGAAAGGGACCTCACATCTGTGATCAGGCTATGGTATTTTTCAGTGCCCTGATGCATAATACAGCAGAAGTGTAGAGGTTTCAGAGAATTATACACAAGTAAAACTATTCAGAAAATAATTATTGGGGTATTTAGAAGCTGTTGTTCATTTCAGGCCATGTTGTGCCTGCTATGTACATAGGTGCAAAACCTAAATAGTAAAGAAACCCTTGTGTTCCCTTTGGAGGGGCTGGGAACCGTCTTAATAAATCTTGCATATTCCTGCACATCAAGAATAGGGACAAATATTACACATAAACAAGTTTAAGTGATCAGAAACTGGTTTAAACCTGTGACAGAACAGAAGCTCAGTGCACATAAACCAGTTTCAAAGTGGCTGAAACTAGTTTAAGATAAACTTCACTGAATATAGTATCAGACTTAACTGATTTGGGTTAAACTGTTTTATGAAACTTCTGTCCCAGACCCCTTCCTGGTTTAAGTTAAATCACAGTCCCCCAGCATCTGGGCATGCTTTGCAGCATTGGGCTGAGCTGTTCTCTCTGCTCCAGAGATCAGGGCTGGCCTCGCCCCTCTGCTCTCTAGTTGGACCAGTGAGAGCTGGCTGAGAAGCTGTGGGGGAGGAACAATCCTGGCTGGGGATGCAGCCCAGTCTGCAGAGGGGGGACTACCTCCAACCCTCCTCACCCCCTGACAAACCCTGGTGAGCTCTGGGACCAGGGAGGTTTGAATGGCTCCTTCCCCGCCATTCAAACTTACTGCTGGCTTCAGCTGTGGACTAAAAATCCCAGAGGTAATCTGGAAGCAAAAAGAGGAAGTGATGAGCAACCCTGCAGAGTCCTGCTGCTGTGATTCTGTACTGCAAGTCCCAGAGACCTTGGGGGAAGAAGGAAGAGGAAACAAACACACATCTCATACTGACTATGTGCCAGAGAGGTGTGCTCTAGCATTCCCTGGCTTCTGGCCTGAACTACTGCAGGCATGTGTCTGCATTTGCTGAATCAAAGGTAAATGTATGTCACTTCTGTTTCAGTTTAATCTCTGCATCTTAGACTAACGTGCAAAGCCTGAATCATTGCAGCCTCAGGCTTTTTGACTGTCTGTACTTAGCTCAAGACTGTTTCCTGCTGGCAAATCCAGTATGTTAGGCATTCCCAAAGAGATTTAGAATAGATGAAGTCATTGACTCTGTGATCTTTCACAAACAGGAGTGTGGAGCACAAGCTGCATCCCAGTAACTGGTATAGCAGATGCATCTCTCTTGGACTCAGAAGTTGTTTCCCTGAAGTACCCTGTCTCCAGAGATTTTCTTCACACTATTAAAATATCTGGCCAATCCCGTAAAGCTAGAGTGCAGATACTAAATCCTTCTTCTGACTGTGGTGGTGTGCTGCAGACTTGAATCTCATGAGCTTTGATGGATTTCTTAAACCTCTTAATGCTGGAATCAAAAGATCACCTGAAAAATATAAGGTTAAATAGTGAGTTTCTCATCCTTATGACTGTAGAAATATAAAACAAAGAAAACCACATGTTTTAAAAAAGCAATGATGATAAGACAATCTCATGATTTTGACGCAACAGTTTAAACAGTTGAGGGTGGTAATAATTGTGTTGGAAACATGACAAAATTAGGGTAACTGGTCAGTCATTTTTAGGGGAGAGTACAGAGAATGGACAGTTGGGAGGGGATGTTCAGAAAGGTTGAAGCAAGGTATAGGTTTATATTTTTTTTTTGTATTGTTTCTTTTTGAATAGATGGTACTTTAGCAGAGACTGGTACCTGCTGAACTGTGTTCTTTTCAGAGAAGTGTGTCTGGCCAGGCTCTCCAAACTCATTTTGTCTGCTTTAGGAAACCTTATTCACATAAATGCAGTCATAATATGGTGTTTCAACACCCAAAAATAAAGGGGATTAGGAAATGACTTCAGGAGTAAATCTGGTTTCCCTCCTTTCGAAAAACTACTTAGGTTAGCATATGCTTCATATTCATTCCATCCTTATTATTCATTTTATACATCGGAAGGTGTCTGACATCTCCCCTGCAGTACCTTCCTCCTTCCAATAGGAAGAGGAACTTTCAGGTTGGTGTAGCCCAGGGGTGGGCAGTTATTTGGGCTGGAGGGCTATGCAACAAGTTTTGGTGAGCTGTTGAGGGAGGGCTAGGGGAGATGCCAGTCGATTCTATCCGGCCCACTGGCTACTGCCAGGAACCTGAGGAGGGAGGGCTATGCCCTGCATTACTCTGCTATGCTGCATCCACGGTCAGGCCACACAGCATGCAGACTCCTTTGCCCATCTACACCTGGCACTACTGCCACTGGAGCCGGACCTGCACAGGACAGGGTGTGATGCAACGCACCAAATAGTCATCCCACCCACCGCAATGAGCCACTGCTGCCATGCCGCACCGGAAAAGTAGGGGGTGGCTGCCCCAGGTCAAGCCCCTGCCTGCAGCCAGCATGGACTCACCTCCTAGTGGTGCTGTGGTGGCAGTGGCTTATGGTGGTGGGCAGGCAGGTGGGATATCTACTTGGTGTGCTGCATTGTGCCCTATCACATGCCATCCTGGCTGCTGGTGGTTGCAGTGCTAGGACTGCACAGGAAATTGGATGGCGGGGATAGATGTTGGTGAGGAATCTGTGTGCTGCATGGCTTGGCCCAGCCCCAGCTGGGGCAGAGAGGAATGGCAGTAGCTGATGGGATGGATAGGATCAATTGGTGGGCCAAATATGGTCCATGAGCTATATTTTGCACACCCCTGGTATAGCTTCTTCCAAGTGTTCCAGGACTCAGGAAAGAAGACTCTTTCCTATCCCTGCCAGTCATTAGATGGCAAGATGAAGTCTTCCTTATACCCTGCTGGCTGGGTATAAGATTGTCTTGCTTCTTTCTTTTTGGTTCTGCCTCTCCTTTCAGGTTAGGAGCCTCTTTTTAGCTGTTAGGTTACCCCACTGGCTTTACTAGTCATTGTACTGAGCACTTTTGGGTCTGCAGTGGGTGTCTTCTTCCTTTACTCTTGGTACAGTTGGCTACCACTCTGAAGGTGCAAAAGTAGAAAAATAACCCCTGTCCTCATATAATGGTTGTGCAAATAATATTCAAACAAGTTTGTAAAGAATGTGATCAGCTGATATGTATCAGTCTATGTAGACAAAATAGATTCCATCTGGTTTTGTGTCAGCTATTCATGCTAACCAACCCATCACATTTAACATCTTGCCACCTGCCTCAGTTAGTCATAGACAGTTTTAAACAAAATATGACATCCATTGAGGATGATGTGCACGCTCATTCATGTGTAAAGCAGAGGGAGGCAAAGAGATACAGAATCTCTGATTCTTTTGAATGTTAAATGTGTCCACCTAGCTGCTAAATGTGAAGTTGGCAGTCAAAATTCCAGGAAAAACATGTATCGGGCCAGCAGAAGGAATTCTGAGAAATGTAAACATACAACGGACTCTAGAGCCAGCTATGCAGGTGCAAAATTCACAGAGCAATGCCATTAACATCCACTTTCTAGCAAATGTTTTTGAATATACAGCGCACACAGTCTGTTTATAAATTCATACATATAATTACAATAATTATCATTGTGTCCTTGTCTCTGCTGCTCCTTGTGCTTTTTTATTTATTTCTAGTTCTAAGGCCAAACAAGGCAGGGAGTTGAGATGGAATAATTTGGTTGTCTTTACATTAGTTCTGAAAGACATGCCAAGGTCACGAATTACCTTTAAATAATGTATTAATTCACCTCGCCAACTGCAAGAGCAGACATCTTACAGGTATTTTGTATACTGTGCTAATGTAATCTATTAAAACATGCATGAAGATACACATGCCATGTCTACTCAAGGAGCAAGGTTGCCTTTCTAAAAAGTAAATGGCTAGGGAATTTGTGGGGACAGATCACCACTGATAGGGTTTCCCTGATGAATTATATCATTATAATCACATTCACTTATTTATATCACTAGCTCAGTTTAGTACTAATCATTATAGAAAGTCTCCTGAAAAGCTGTAGCCTGTATTCTGGTGCTGTCATTTACAAGCTATTTCAGAATCACGTTAGACATAAGAGACTAATTCACAGTTCTTTGAAGAGGTGACATGTTAACATGTACAATCTATTTCTTCAGCATTCTTACAATACAATTACTGCCTTTTATTAAAGGTAATGCTGGTAATACCTGTAAGTTGCTTAATCCTTTCCATTATAAGACTCTGTTTTCAGCTTTTTTACTATTTTGTTTGGATGAATATCCCTATGCCTAATGTCCACTTGTTTTTGGAACATTTCAGTTCAAAATGTTCAATCAGGAATGCAAATATACTGTTTTCAGTTAAGATTCTCTAGTTCCTCAACGTTTGGAATAGGAAAATGCATTAATTCTGACGTTAGAAATAGGCTTTTGCTATTCTGTAAAAATTGGTCTAAAATTAACCAAGTTTTAAGCTTTTGCACATGATTAGTAGGCTTCTTACTCACATTCTGTTTGCTTTGAGCATAGTGGATCATGACATGGCTTGTATACACTGACCAGACTGAATGCAAGTTCTTTTTCTAGAAAATAGTTGTTTGCTCAAGCAAAACAATGAAGAACAGAGAAAGGGAAATGAGAAAAGCTTGGAATATTGGGAACAGAGAAGGGCACAAGATGACAGGGAAGACAGGAATAGGTAGAGTGATAGTCCAGGGGCAGGGTAAAGGCTAGGAATGGATGGATGAGGGAACAGGAGTCAATGTAAATGAGCAATAGGAGCTGAATAAGAATAGCTGGGTAGATACAGGAATTAGGGATGGTAGAGGAAGATAGGAACAGAATAGACATGGCCACTGCAGATCTTTGTCTTTAATATCTCTGTGGTTCAGTTTCCCATTTGTAAAATGGGTATAACAGCAATGCCACCTATTCTTGCAAGTGTTTGCACTTAATAAATTAATAATTATTGAATACTTAGAAAAAAAAGCAATGGTTGTCATGAAGGAATATTCTTACATTCAGTTCAAGGTTTAAGTAGTATGCAATCAATAAGGGCTGGAGGGAGAGTAACACAGTTGAACATAAGTACTTCACCACCACTCAGTGGGTTTGTCTACATGAGATGCTTTACTGTACATTAGACTAATTTAATGCACAGTAAAACATCATTATCTGCACGTGTACAGCAATTACTGCACAGTAGATTAGTTTAATGATCTGTTTTCTAGTACCTGTATGTAAACTAATGTGCCATTAAACTAATGTGCTGGAGTGCACATGTAGATACTGACTGGGAGGGAATTGCTCCCACTCAGCATAGGCAGTACGGGGGCACAGGTGGTGGGGAGAGATGTTCCAGCTCAGTGGGACACCAGCCATGTGGAAATTGGGATGTGTCCTAATTTCCATCCGGCTGTGAGAGCTGTCCTCACTGCCAGGCAGCTTCCTCCCAGACATGTGGAGACTGGGCTGGGAGGAAGCTGCTCAGGCTCCACATGGCCACATGGCTGGGAGGAAGCTGCCTGGCAGCAGGGATAGCTGTTCCAGCCATGTGGAGATCAGAACACATCCTGACCTCCACATGGATGGGAGGCAGCTGCCTGGCAGGTGGGACAGCTCTCCCCTACCCTACAAAGATTGGGACCAGTCCCCATACCACCTGCTGGCTGGGTGCTGGCACCTGGGGGAGCCTGGAGCTCTCCCCTGGCTGTTGCAGGGAGGCAGAGCAGAGCAGGTGCAGCCCTGGACTCAGCTGTTCTGATGCCCTGATGGGGGCACATTCAGATGCATGTGGGGTGCAGTTTAATGCATCTAAATTTTCTGTACAGAAAATTCAGATGCATTAATTGCACATGTAGACATACCCAGTGAGTGCTCTCCATCATATGAATTATATGAATTGTGCATCTAATTTTTTTTGAGAATTGAAGAGGCAGGCTAACCTAAATGAGAGGCATGATAGTTGCTTACTTTACCTATGATAAGCTGACCAATGGGTTCTTGCTACCACGGGCCTTGTTACACATTAACTTTAGGTGGCTCCTGGGTTAAACCCTGAATTGTCCATACATTAACATCCAAAGCTAGTGTTATGCATACTTTAGGTGTCTTAATGTTATGCCACTCCAAGGCAGGTATAACTCTGATCCATATTACTTGTGTTCCATTAATGTCTGGCCACTTCCCATAAATGAGGCACCCACACTGCAGTCCTCTAACATCCCAGGATTCAGTGACCCTTCCCCCACTCTCCTGTTTTCTGTGGACAAACTTTCTTTCCATTCTCTGAATTCTACTGTATAGGGTGTGGTTCTGGCACCAAGCCAGCTCTCCACCTTGCCCTTAGGGGTGTGACCTTCCCACCTGCCAGGTAGCCAGGCATGGCTGGATCCAGGAGTAGGGTCTGGGAGGGTGAAGGGGGAACAAGGTAGAAGGCTGGATAAGGTTCCCATGATCTGGGGCTTCCCTCCCAGGGCAGTAGCTCCCCCAAAAGTGCCTTCCTTCACTACTCCCATTTCCCAGCTGCCCCATGAAGCCTAACCAGCATTCACCACATGCCAAACCCAAATTCCAATTTATTAAAACATGAGATCTTCTTTAATTTGCTTCCTCTTTATTTCTTTCTAAATTCTTTTCCTTTTTATTTCTTTCTATATCATCCTTAAGTGGCTGACTTGGTTCATTTTACCAGCCTTCCGCCACCCCCATTTCCTCTCCATCTCCTACTTCATTACTCCCTCCACCCCCATCCCATTAACTCTGCCTCCCAGCTTCATGTTTCTGCTTGCCTAACCCATCTCTCATTCCTGCCCCCACCTAGAGCAGGGATACAGGTCCATTCTGGCTCACCAACCCTGTTGTGGCAACTCACAGCTCTAGCTTCTTGTCAGGCCCCTGCTCTCCAACCATCTAGTGGCAGGTCATACCTGTGCAGGTGGGGAAACAGTCAAAGAAGGGCTTTAGCCTTAAAGTGTGACTGCTCCAAACTTGAACCAGTACTAACATAAGTCAATATTTGAGCAGCTCAAACTCCAGTGTAACAAGGCCACAAGATGCCTTTGTTTCTTATATGACCTGCAACCCATTTCAGTTGGTTTTACTTTCACCCTAGCATTAACCACAACCTTGTTTGGCTGCATCCAGATGAGTGAAGATGCATGGTATGTGGTGCCTCAGGCCCATCAATGGCACAACACACCACACGTGCAGGCATTCCCTGTGCTGCTACCAGGCAGCACTGAGGTTTTTTTGACCGTGGGAGTACCTGAGGTCAAAAAACCCTGCACCTTAAAAAAGCGGGGTGGTGCATGTGGTGGTGGCATACACCACTCAGAACTGGAGCCTGTCTACTTGAAATCATGCTCCAGCTGCTGGCCAGGCTCCGAGCTGCAGGAGCACCATAGCCGCAGCTCCCCGAGGCCCCCAGTACACCAGGTAAAGCTTCTGTGGCTTTCACAGTTGCTGGCCCCAGCCTCCCCTACCCCACCTGGGGTAACCTGCTGTGCACCAGAGGGCGTATGGCATGGGCATTTCCAAGGGACAAGTAGCAGCGGCAGATGGTATACCACTGCTTCTTGTACCCAAGGAAACAAGCATCTGCACTTGTGCAGATGCGGCCTTTGTGTCCATTGTATTTTCTTGACTTGAAGTATAGCGAAGCTCTTGAAACTATTATCTGTGAATGTATTTACAAGAAATAAACAACTATGGCTTCCTTTGTTGCCTTGATTCAGCAAAGAAAGTGAAGAATGTGCTTTATTTTCAGCACCCTTTTTATTCACAAAAGCAGTAAGGACCCACCTTTTTGGCAAGTGTGCCACAAATTAGCTCTGTACCCTTCCTGAGTGCCACTCTGTTCCCTTTCCCTTATCTAATCTGCTGCTCATCTTTCTGCTGCTTGCCCTATACTACCTGACCAAGCTGTTGCTCTGCTTCCTGTCCTGTGCTTCATACCTGGTCTGATGATTGGCTTTCTGCTCCTTCCCCCTGCCACACTCAAAGACTGCCTGTGAAACCTGTGGCACCCGTGCCACAGGTTGACCACACCTGCACTAATGCAGTTCAATGAAATGTAATCAAGTGCTTAAATTTGTCACATCTCTAAGAGCTTGGCTCAGATTCTCAAACACTGTGGGGAGCAGGATGACTATCTATGGTGTTAATACCTCCCTTATTGTAACTTGCTAATCTTGCTAAGTTTTTGCTTGTTTTTTTTTCCCCATACTGAGCTTCATCCCCTGGAGCTTGCACTGTTTTTATATATCCTGACTAGTTCATTGTTTATTTAGCTAGACTATTGTGTAAGCTTTGTTAAAATTGTCCTGAGAGACAGGGTGACACCCATAATGCATGTGTCCTCATTACAGCTAGAGGCACAGCATAAAAACACTATTCATTTATTACAACATATTCTGTTGCTAGTGAGCAGACAATGCTATTGTTGAGGCCAATTCTACCTCGACCAAAAGACCAATGTGGCAAAAATGAGTGGTTATATCTCATCTTTAGAAACACACTCATATCTATACATGTAGAAGATATTCAGTTATGCAGAACATACATAAAAATAAAAAAGTTATAGGTGAAATTAATAAGTTCACTTTACATCATATATTAGTTCTGATAATGTTGTGAAAGTGTAAATTTTCATAAGTAAAGAAGGGCAATTATTCCAGTCACAGGGCAAGGATGAATGAAAATAGAACAAAGAGTGAAATAAGGGGAATGGTTAAAAAGGCACAAAGAGAATATATGATATAAATCTTCACATTATAGCAAAACAATGAAATCATTGTGGCCTGTTCTCTTGCCAGGTAAAATCCTGGCCCCACTAAAATCAATGTATGTTTTGCCATTGGACTTTAATTGGGTTGACTTTTTATACCATAGGCTTAATATAAAGAAGATGAGGTCCGGATCCTGCTGTAATTCAGCTTGCTAAGGCATTTATAGACATGCTGCAGGAGGCGGGGGAGGGGGATGCTTTAATTAGCGAGCCATGCTAACTAAAAGCACCCACATGTCACGTGCATCAACATCCGCCCGCTGAAAAATGGTGGCAGGGCACTTGAAGTAAAACTCATCAAATGAGCTTTAGTTTAAAGTGCCCCACCACCATTTTTCAGTGTGGGGACACTGATACACATGATGCTGGAAGCTGCTGGAGTGTGTTAATTTCTGCGCTCCAGTGGACTCAATTAATTGAGACTGCTCCGACATGGTCGATTTCCAGCACATTAGAGCAGCCTCGCTGCATGTCTGTAGGAGCCCCTAGTTACCACATTGGCAGTTTTATAGCCAGTCCCAACTCATCTCCTAATGAAATGTTTTACCCAACTCATCCAGAAAGGGGGAATCAAAGAACTAAAATGATAGGGATCCCTACAGTACTGTCAAGATTGGCACTTACAGGGGCCAGGAACTCTGGATGGAGTACTTCCATCCAAAAAGGAGCTGCTGTGATTTGAGATGTAAAACTGGAGGTACTAAGTGCAGGGAGAATCCCAAGAAGAGAGGTAGTAGACACCCAACTAACTATATTGGGAGGTAGTTTTAAGTTGGTAGAGGCAGTACTAATCCCTGGACAGCAGACTG
>NW_017728886.1:218359403-218396530 GCF_001723895.1 Crocodylus porosus | reverse complement strand
TTGCCCCACCTCCTTGTATGCAACAGTTCTGGGCAGCCTGGTAAAAGTCTGGCAAGCTGATAGATAAGACGGTTGGAATCTGCAGGTATAGTGAGCACATCTCTGATGGAAGAAAAATGTTACACATTACTGCAGAACCATTTTAGTGTCCTATTTAAAAAAAAACAATCCTAAAAGAATTAGTTTTCCAGGAGGGGGAGTGGTGACAGCTTTCACATTAAAGAGTCCATGACGTACAAAGAGAGTTAACCAAAGTTTTATGCACTGAGCGTGAAATAGGAAATGCGGTGCTCACAGTCACTGGTTAAGATCCTCTTATCTCTCTGTAGAAAGAAACTGAACTTTATATGCTCCTGTTGTTGGCAAGGCAGCCTACTATAGTTATCAGAAATGGGAAGGAAAGTCTAGTTAGAGATTTTTTTTTCTTTTGGCTTCTATGCAACAACTGTAGATTAATCCAAGTCAACAGAAAAGTCAGCCAGTGGCATAACAGTAAATGAGAAGTTTTCTCCCTTGTTTCTTTCTCTCCCTCACTCATTCTTTCTCTTCTTTTTTCAGGGTCTACAGGAATGTAGAGTACTGATACTGCCTGCTTTTATGGTGTTTATGGTCCCAGAACCGTGACTGCTTTAAAGTTAAGGATGCTATTTTGTAGAAATACAACTATGCTAAATTAATCCAGTTTTGGGGGGAGACTGAGAGCACTTTTAAGAAGCCAGAAAACTTTACCCTTTCTAAACCCTTTAACCAGGGTTGACTCACTGAAAATTGGGGCAGGTTAAAACAGCAAATGGATTACAATTTCAAATGGTCCTTTGTCTTAGCCTTCTTGGAAACCTTTGGTAAACCTGTTCTCTTCCCTGTGGCAAGGTCACGACAAACTTGTTTCTCTTTCTTCTACTAAGCTTGTTTCAAACTTATTTTTATCTTTGCTTTAAGCTTGTAATCCTCCTTTCCCTTCTCATCTTGAATCAGACCTAAGTCCTCAGACACAGTAGAACCAAACTTTAAATGTTTGAGTCGACCTGCTGCAATCCTTTACAAAGGGTTTGTCTTTACAATTAAAGTCAGACAAGTTAGAAAGCAACAGAGCAGGTTTACCTTCAGATTTTGGTCTTTTAACAAGTAATTGAATGATACAAACCTTTTTCAATAATCCTCTGAATGTACTCCTAAAACAGCTTCTGCAGTGCAGTACTGCAGACCCCAGGTAAATCCAAGCAACGTATAAACTGATATCTAGTCCACAGTGGAAACCGCTTATTTAGGAAGATTTTTAACCATTTGGTTCAAAGTGTTGTGCAGTATCTTTTACAACTGAAAGAGCATACATTAGAAAGAAAAGCATGAGAGGCTTTTAATACAATTTCTTACACCTGAGCCCAATGCAAGAGTTCTAAAAGTTACAGCAATATAAGTAGAATGAATTGACTCCACAAACAAAAGAGACAAGAAACTCAAAGTCTGCACAATGGTGAAATTCTGGCACCAACCTGAAAGAAAATTCAGAACCTCAGGATACATAGGCAGGCACCTCCCGCCCACTGATTGCAAGATGGGCAACTAAGGATAAATAAAACTGTTAGATTTAGACAGATCTAACCAGGGTTAGGTCAATCTAAATGCTAAATTGTGCAGGTGTTCAGAGGGCTTAAATCTCCCCCAAAATGGTGTGCTCAATCTAAGCTAGTGAGGAGGTGCCCTAATTTAGCTCAAGATTGGGTTGATTGATCTAGGAAAGGGTTAACCCGAACTCCTGAATGCCTACATGCATTCCCAGCACAGCCCTAGGGCTGGGAAAACCTAGCAGCTCACCCCAACCCCGACTGGGCTATTTTTAGCGCCCCCAACCCCTGCTCCACAATAAAACATGGTATGACATTACCAGCTCTTAGTAGATAGTCTTCTGTTGATACATAGGTTATCATGTGAACTATTAGGATGAGATATTTTCATGTAAAAAACATTTTAGAAAAGTAAATGGTGAAAATTATTTTTCATAATTTTGTTATATTTACATCAAATATCATAAACACTTATGATTTCATGCTTTATCATATACCAAAGACATTTATTTGTGGCTTGCAAAATATATACTGATATTTCCTGGTGTTCTATATCATTAAGAAATATAAGTAATCTAGAAATCTCAGCATGTGGTGGTTGAAGTCATAAAGTTCTTCTTATAAAAGGATATATTGTTCCCTTGATGTGTATACTGACCTTTGTGAACTATATTTAAGAAATTTTCTTTTTTTTAATTTGATTTCTGATCGAGTCTAGCATCCCAATTTGTTCTTTCTATACATCTGTTTTCCAATTGTTTCTCCCAATCACCTCCTCTTTTTGGTTATTATTTCAAAGTTGAAAATCATCACTAGTGAGTTCTAAAAAAAACAAAATATGTTGTCAGTATTTTCACACAACTATTACTATTCAGCAGATACTGAGGACTCAATTTTGTTGAATTAATATACATTTGTTTTTAAGCAAAACACATGTAATATTTAAGAGTAGTTCATACACAAGCCATTTTAGTCTATTGTGTAGAATAATTAATAGTTCATCAAACACAATAGAAAGATACCTACTGAATTCAACTGCTGTGGATCAGGTGTCTAAGGGATGGAAAGGGCACAAGGACATGCAGAGTACAGGAATTTGTCCTTCCAGGTTGCCAACCCAAGAATTTTTTCCTGATAACTAAACATTTTTACTGATGTGTTTACATAATGTAAATGCAACTCGTCTGTCAGGCTCCAGACAATAGCAACAAGAGCTAGGTTTAAATTCAGAGATGTAATACCAACTTTCTAGATCTTGGTTGAGCCCCTACCTAGAAACCTGGAGAAATAAATTTTATTCCCCTCCTTCTCTATCCTACGCAGTGCCTCAGACTACCTGGAGCTGAGTGGTCCTGCCTACCTTCAAGGAAATCAGGCTTATAGGAACATGCAGAAGCAGCATGGGGATGATAGGGAAATCTGTGGGGAGAAGGTAGGGAAATAGATGGTGGCTCTCATGGGCCACAAAACCCTGATGGTGAGCTCTCCTTGCAGGACACTGAGCTGTGATCCCTCTCAGCTATAAGGTGGAACTGCTCTATTCCACCTTATACTTGCATCCAGCCTCATTCCAATGATGGATCTTCAATCAAGCTTCCAGTTTCTTAGTTTTTTTATAGACAGCCAAATTTTTTATACTTTACAGTCAAGCATTTTTAGCCTTTTTTTTCCAGACTGCCTATAGGTTTACAGACAGCTACCCACCCTGCCTAGAATACAGGACAACTCCACAGGTATAAGAAGACAGGGAATCATGTTCACACCACTACTTTATATTCATTAGATGCCTAGGTGTATTAAGAAGGAAATCATGCTTGGATACAAAAGGTGACTTCTTATGGATGTAGGATTCCTTTCAGAGCTGTCACTGGGAAAGCAAAGTGACCATCCTCAATTGATTGAGCCTTCCAGTTCAGAAATCCATGTGTGGATATATGAAAAGGAGGGCCTTAATTGCCACATGTTTATATCAGTGGAAACTGCCTTAATAGAAGTGTAAATGAGAGTGGACACACAATGTGGTGCCTATTTCATGTTAACCTACTAGAATTTAGTACACATTTAGTAGCAACTGTTGTAAAAATGCACTCATGTAAACTACACTTGTATAGAGTTTACATACCCACTTACCCTGAGGTAGTCATCTATTGAAAACAAAAAATGTATTACCTACCCCTCCCACTACCTAGTGATGAGGCAGTGTACTCACACCTAGTGTGGCAGCTACCCCAATCATATGTCCACTCTGGATACATGCATAATTTATATTAGTACAAAACTAGTGCAAGCTGTGTGTCTATAGGTGTGCTGAACTAGTCTTAACAATGTTAATTTGATCATTTAAATGGCTAACCATTTTCTAAAATGCTTCAGACATGTTTTGGTTGCTGTAGAAAAGTGGTAAGAATTAACCAATATCTAATTGTGTCAATGGACAAAGATATTAGAAATTTTAATAAAAGAACAAGCTTAACAGGATTTGAACTCAATAAAGCAGACTTACCAAACAGGCACTTTATATACTGGGCTAAATTTTTATTCTCAGAATTACAGTGATTTAGAAATACTTTTTTGGCTACTACAGAAATCCTATGTTTGTTAATACCACCAGTACGTAAACAGATTTTGTTTTCTCTTAAGTAAGGTCCACGCAATTATTCATACTTGCATGTCATACATGCTTAATGAGAGGGCAGGAACAAACCGTCCCAATGAACAGGAAGAATAGCGAGTATGGCAGAAGACCAGCTTGGCCTAGCAGGGAACTCTTCAGTAAGCTAAAACACAAAAGGAAGCTTTCAAGAAGAGGAAACTTGGACAAACAACTAGAGAGGAGTATAAGAGTATTATTTGGGCATGCTGGGTTAAAATCAGGAAGGCCAAAGTTCAATCGGAGTTGCAGCTAGCAAGCAGTACCATACCTAAACTCCTGGTGGTCCCAGGTGAACTTTTAATATTGGGCCCCCCTTTGTCAGCGATGATGATAATAATATTTTTTAAATTACCATTTTCGGGCCCCCTTTCTGTCCAGACCCCGGGCAGTTGCCCGATTTGCCCATCCCTGTGTCCAGTCCCGCTAGCAAGGGTAACAAGAATGGTTTCCACAAGTATGTCAGCAACAAGAGGAAAATCAGGGAAAGTGTGGGTCTTTTACTGAATGAAGGAGGCAACTTAGTGAAAGATAATGAGGAAAAGGCTGAAGTATTTAATGCCTTCTTAACCTCAGTTTTCACAGACAAGGTCAGTTACCAGACTACTGCACCTGCTAGCACAGTTTGGGGAGGAGGTAAGCAGCCAACAGTGGTAAAGGAACAGTTTAGGGACTATTTAGAAAAGTTGAATTCATACAAGTCCATTGGGCCAGACTCCATGCATCCAAGGGTGCTGAGAGAGTTGGCCAATGTGACTGCAGAGCTACTGGCCATTATCTTTGAAAACTCATGGCTATTGGGAAAAGTTGCAGATGATTTGAAATGGGCAAATATAGTACCCATCTTTAAGAAAGGGAAGAAGGAAGATCCAGCCTCTCTTCAGTCCCTATAAAAATCATGGAGTAGGAATCAAGGAATCCATTTCTAAGCAGTTGGAGAAGAAGGTGATTACGATCAGTAAGTGTGGATTCACCAAGGGCAAGTCATGCCTGACCAACCTGATTACCTTCTATGATGAGACGACTGGCTCTGTGGATGCAGGAAGAGCAGTGGACATGATATATTTGACTATAGCAAGGCTTTTGCACAGCATTCTTGCAAGAAAGCTAGGGAAGTACAGGTTGGATGAATCGACTGTAGGGTGGATAGAAAACTGGCTGGATCATTAGGCTCAGAGGATAGTAGTCAATGGCTTGATGTCTAGTTGGAGGCTGGTATCAAATGGAGCCCCCATGGGTTGGTCCTGGATTCAGTTTTGATGAATATATTCATCAACAATCTGGAAGATGGGATGGAGTTCACCCTCAGCAAGTTTTCAGATGACACAAACCTGGGAGCAGTAGTTGATAGGCTGAAAGGTAAAGCTAGGATTCAGCTCTAAGGAGTGGGCCACAAGAAATCACATGAGGTTTAATAAGCAGAAGTGCAAAATCCCGCACTTAGGACAGAACTATTGCATGCACTCGTGTAGGCTAGAGACTGACTGTCTAACCAGCAACTCTGTAGAGATGGAACCGGGGCTTACAGTGTACAGTGAGCTGAATATGAGCCAACAGTGTGCCCTTGTTTCAACAAAGGTGAATGGCATAATGGGCTGCATTGGTAGGAGAGTTGCCAGTGGTCTGATAAAGAGACTAGGAGAGTGGGGTCTGAGGAAGAGGTCAGATTAGGACTAGACGGACAAAGTTGCTTAAACCACAGGCTACTGAGGGAAACGGGGCCTAGAAATTTGTGGGAGGAGAAGACAGGTTATATGGAGACTGGAACTGGATTGGGGGACAAGGTACAAGACACATGGGGAAAAGAATGAGGGTGCAATAAAGGAGAAAGAGATATGACAGGCCTGGTGGCGTGTGGACATGGGAAGGAAAATGGAGCTTGCTGGAAAAATCAGGACTTAGGTGTAATGATTTGTGCACCCTGAATTAGTGCATCTTTCTAAATTTAATTTCTCTGTGGCTCAGATTATTATCCATGAAACACATAATACCATCCTTACCACACTGGATTTTTTGAAGGTAAATTGACATTTTATAAGTGTTTGGATCATGCAGTGTTAGGTGCTATAGAAAAGCCTATGTATAAATTAATAAGTCATCCTCGGATCAAAGATTGGGCAGTGAATAAGCCTATGGCAGGGATCAGCAACCCTGGGCACACATGCCTGAGCATGGCATGCAAAGGCACATGTGCTTTGGCATAGACAGTAGAAGAGGCTGGGACTTTAGTGCCACAACAAAGATTGGGCCCCTTGTGGCTTCCCCAACCCCTACCTGGAGGCAGCTGGCAACAAGCTGGGCTGGGGCTCCACAGACCCTGGTGCAGCCATTCTGTGCAGTAGTGGCCTGCCCAGAGCCCAGACTTGCTGCGGCAGGCAGCTGGGAGGCTGTAAATGGCTAGACCGGGGCCTGTGGAGCCCAGCTCGTTGCCAGCAGCAGGTACACATGCTTTGGAGCGCAAGGTTGGAGGAGCTGCAAGAAGGCTGATCTTTGTTGTGGCAGCGCAATCCTGGCTTCTTCCCTGCCGTCTGCTGCAGGGTGTGGTGCACCTGCTTCTGGCAATGACCAGGGCCGGGGCTCTACAGACCCTGGTGCAGGTACCTGCAGCCTCCCACGGCTGGCCCAGGCCCCGGGAAGGCTCCTGCCACCTACAATGGAGTCTGGGCTGCTCACTGTAGGCAGGGGGGAGGGTGCAAGCAAGTGCACTAGGGCCACAGAGCCCTGGCCCAGCTCACTGCCTGTGGCAGGTGCATGCACACCTCAAGGCAGACAGCAGGAAAGGAGCTGGACTGCACTGCCATAACAAGCATTGGGCCCTTCGCAGCTCCCCTGACATCTACCCCTGTCACCCCAGCCTCTTACATAGTCGAGGTTGGGGTGTTTTTGGCACACCCAAAAATGTTGCCGACCCTTGGCCTAGGGCTGTTTCATTGTACTGTAAGTAGAGAACAAAGCACTGAAAAGTGAATAGCTGGACTTCACTTTAGCATTATTCATTCTGTGCATTAAATGAGGAATAATTTGTTATCACCCAACTGAAGACCTTATCATAATGCATATGCATAAAGGGCTGAATTAGAGTTGCACAGTCAATATTAATTCTGTTATATCCTAACTTTTTTGTATGCTTAACCTTTCAAACTTAAAAATGTTCTTTTAACATTATTGTGTGTGGGTGCATCTGTGCGTGCATGCATGCACACAATATATTGAGTGGCTTGATCCTAATGACAATGCACTTCTGTTTGGTGCAGTTATCATGTCATTTAATCAATAGACATCAAGTAATAGTCTAGTAGTATTTTATTTTGAAAATGTTTCAATATTTCGTATGCTTCTCAAGGCATGGCTTTACTTTGAAGCGATTACTACTAGGTGTAAAACTCCAAAGCAAGTAAATAATTTTTTCTGGAAAGAAAATATTCTTCTAGAGAAAGGCTACATATTGGAGAGATGTAGCAGACTTGAAAAGTCCATAATGTCACTCCCAGCTCTGAATATAATCCTGGAGCAAAACCTGCAGGGATTCGGTATTATTCTATGACACTAAACCCCATAAGATGGATGGACTTGTAAAGCCCCTCACTAGTAGCATTGTGAATTCAAAAAACACCTGCCCTATCCACATACCAACAGTAATACAGGACATAAGAAAATACCTTTGTTGATTTATCAGGACATTATGAATAAGAATTTTCAAAGGGACAAAGTAATTTCTTTCTTTGAATAGAGAGGTAGGGGGTAAAAAAGTGTTATCCTACCTCTCCAATACCAGGACTTGTAGCTTCCTCATAGCCTCTACTATCCATTCTTCTTGTTATTGCTTCAGCCTACCAGCTCAAATAGTGTCTATTGTCCATCTACATCATTTACAGAAGAGAGTCAGTTATTCCCAGAACCTCCCCATTACTCTATTGACCCATGCAGGGCTAGTGCCAAGACCCCCATTCATACCATGCAGTAAGGAATAAATCTCCCTCTGTGGCCAGACCAATAATAGCTTCTGCAGCTCTACTACAGTCGTTAAGGGACACAGAAGTCCAAAAATGGCTGCTGTATACCACATATTACAGGAGATAATTAATAACAGATAAAAGGTATCTGAGAAAGGCACAATTATAAGATTTGTCTTCTGCACAAAACATGAAAACCCAGAAAGAGAAATAGAACTCTTTCGGGCAATGAAAATGCAAACTTGCCCTTTAACTTAAACAATATTTTTGACAGGAAAGGGACTTTTTGTCTTCAGAGTAAATTCTGTAACCTTCATTTAACCAGTAAAAAATGACTGAGGTGGGCAAGATTATGAAGGTGAAGTTCTGATGGATATTCTTCCATCCCTGCTAGGACAAAGGTTATGCTCTCCCCTTTTGTGCTTCCTGCCATTTTCTTCCAGATAGCTGAACCATTTCTTCTGAAAGGTCTCTTTGGTCTGGGACCCCTAAAAGCTCACAATGTCTTCAGCTGGTTTTTATTTTTTTTCCACCAAAACCCATTCTAAGCTGCTTTAAGGGTTTGAGGTGCATAAGCTTATAAAATTGTGGCAGCAGCAACAGCCTTGAAGAGGATACAATAACTACTGTACATCTGCTACAATGTTCTTAAGTATTTGCGGCATTCTGGCTTAAGCCTGTCAGTTTTTGTAAGGGCTACCTGTTACAATGCACCTAATTAGCTTACTGGCTATTTGGAGACAGCTCTACTGGTTTTTCTATCATCCAGTCTTTATTAAGTGAGCTGTTGCTGAGACGAATAGGTTCTTTATAATGATGAGGTCCTTTTTACGCTTATTAGTCCTTAAAGGAAGCCTCTTCTTATAGAACAAAGTTGTCTTTTTTTTAAAAGACTTACAGTGAGAACAAGTAAAGCGGCTTTTTTGTGCTGAAGTATTTTATTAAAAGTTTTAGTGGCTGTACTAAGAGCAAGGTGCCTGTGCCTTTAATCATTTTCATCTTTAAAACAGAACCTTATATTTTCACATCTTCAGCTGTCCCAGAGGGCAGCTAGGCCATCTTTAACAACATTAATTTCTCTTTATGACAGGACTAGTGCTGCCCCAGGTCTTCAGAACTGCCTAAAATGTCTGGAAAAGTAGATAATGAAGAGGATATTAGAATTGTAAACAAGAACAATTTGGTAATAAAAACCATATATTTTCTCCATAGGACTTTGGGCTTAATACTGCAGCAGCAAAAGTGTCATGAGTCATAATTTGTTGATGGCCACTGAACATTAGTTACTGTAGGAGCATGTGCAGAAAGGGCAAGAACTATTGGCATTGCATTAAAGAAGATCTAAGATGGGTAATTCTAATTTGCTTGGTTTTGACTAATGCTTTTTGTTTGTTTTGGTTACTGTATAACCTTATAAAGCGATCTTACATGTTGCATATCAAACTTAAAGCTGGTCAGCATAGACTGTTTTCCATATCTCAAAACATGCAAAAAAACCTTGACAGCTTAGATTACCGGAGTGCACTGGAGGGCCCCTCCCTGGCAAGTATGAGACAGATCTGAATAGCCTAGTAACTACCAAAACATTTTAGTGCAATACTGATTCCTGAACACAGGCAGAAAGGAGGATGAGGAGCAGGTATCCTTTCTGGCATTATACATTTTATTAGCTGCACATTCCTGTCTCTCTCTCTAGCCATACATTCTTTTCTGCTGGCAGAGTTTATGAGTGTAATATGATGGAATAAGAAACAGTAGATTTTTCCCAAGAAGCGGAGGATGATTCTTTGTCTGCAGAGAATGTGGGAGGGAAGTATAAAATGGTAAGCATTGTAGTCTGTAGATGTCATAAACAGGGCTATCTTTTCATCTTATGGTGCACCACAACCAAGAAAGTTCACACTATACTTAACCTTTTGCCCTCTGCTGATCTTTTGTTACTCAGCATTAGAGTGCTGAAATCTGAAAACATAAACCTTACAATATATAACAATTTCAATAGTATTGTTTTGTTTGTAATTTACACCCATTCATGTTAGCATGCCACATGGCCCGTCTTCCACAATCTAACTACCAGATTTCAGTTTTAGGGGATAAAAAAAGAATGATCAATCCTTACTGAAATATTTCATTTTTGATGACAATGATGTTATTATGTTTCCAGCTCACAAGTTTTACCTTTGCTTATTTGACTAGTTTGCTTCAAATATGTGGTATTTCAGGATTAACTGTTTTAAACAAATTGGACCAATTTAAAGTATTACATTATATACCTTATTGGCTAAAATAAATTGGCTGTATTTTCTGAGATACTTGTGCATTTTCTCCCCAATCAGAACAACATCTTTCCTGTCATTAAATTCAACATCAAATTGTTTCCTTGGTGAATCAGTTCTGAAGCTAATGAGCTGCCTGTGCTTGCATTTTGCTTCATTGTTTTCAGTAGAGTTGGAGATGAGGGCATATCACTTTAAGGCTTGGTGGTGCTGGTGGGATCATTCCCTAGACAGGGCTCACTCAGCCTTGATACAAACTGAAAGGCTAAAATGAACACTCTTCTATTATTTAGGCACCTGTCCAGAGGTTGGAAGAAATCCTACTTGTGCAGATTTAGCTAAAGAAAGCAGAGATAACCACCTTGCCTTCTGTGTCTAATAAGATGTGAAAGGAAAGAAATAATGAGTATTACACTGTATTTTTCATGTCAAAGGCTGAAAAACAATGCTCTCTGAACACTGGCAGTGATTCCAGTCATTTTCCAAATGAAAAGGACTATTTGTTTCCAAATTACAACAGCCACTGGAATGCATACGTATACGGGTCCAAAATCCTCATTTTGTGAAGTAAAATTACCTTTCAGTAATTTAGTCACTGCAGGCTTTCCCCTGCTGACTGGTCAGACGCTATCAGATAGCTTGCAGCTGCAAGCTGAAACTGGACCATTTTTTTTTTCCAGGACAGGCAGTTAGTTAGTAGAGCCATCAGTGTGGCATCTGTCATCCCGCTAGGCCCAAATTGTTTTCTATGATGGATGTCACAGTCTGTATGATCAAAATAGGAGCCCTGCTGCTTTTAATTGCAAAATCGGAGTACTTGCACATTTGTTATTATGCTGAGGTTATTACCTCACACAAAATGAATTAACAGGTGAAAATAATTGATGAGAGGAGTCTTGGGATTTTTAGCCTCTTCAAAGAGACTTTGTAATTATAGCATAATGAATGTTCTGAGACATATCTGTGGGGGGCAGCATGAGACCACCAAAGATCTCTTTAGATTGATGATAAATTCACTGGATTCTACTGTAATACTGCTTACATTTACTTAGCAATTAGTTTAATAGGCCTACATGATTCATGATAACGTAGTGAGAATTTTTAAATAAGTTTGTTCCATCCATCTATAAATTAAGCCGCTTACCTCAGCTTTCTTCCCAAGGTGATGGAATATGTTAACTAATCAGAGTTTCTGAAACAAAGATGATGTTGGGCAGGGACTTTGGTTACTGGAATACATTTCTATTTCAGTGCCTTTCTGCTATCATCTTAAACAATGTGAATCTTTTTTTTTCTCCTTTCCTTCAACAACTCCATTTAAGAGTCTCACTAGATTTTGTCCAAATATAGTATTGACAGTCCTCCAGCACATGGAGACTATGCAGTTGTCTTGTGAAGTAAATTGTTCAAGCTTTTTGTAATCTGAAGTAATTGTTCCTGGCTTCCTGACCACTATTCCATTCAGACTTGGTCATGTTTCAAATTCATTCAGCCCTTGAGTACAGCCAGACTGATGCAGTCCAGTTCATCGCTTCTCTTCCCTCTGACATTTTTTAGTTCATGGGGTGCCTGGATTATAGTGAGCTTTCTCATCATGCTGCCTTGCTAACACTGATGGAGAATTGTGT
The DNA here is from genome assembly GCF_001723895.1 of Crocodylus porosus. NCBI lineage: Eukaryota > Metazoa > Chordata > Crocodylia > Crocodylidae > Crocodylus > Crocodylus porosus. Next base: position 218,384,458 of record NW_017728886.1, on the reverse strand, counting down.
GTTTATTTTATTGTCAAAGTCTTGTCTTACAGAGTAGGATTTTTTTCTTTAAGAAAAAGGCTTTCACACTAAGCCCAGGCAATTAGACACAAAAATGCTTTTAAATATCGGAATTTAACAGCCCCTCCCCCAAAGTAAAATGCGCGTGATAATTTCATAATTAGTGAATAAGGGACCATATAAAACTCATGGGGAAAAACGACTCCGTTTTGTGTACAAGCAAAGTTCACCCTTTCCTGATGCACATTACATTATTGACATACCAGAGACATTCAAACATCTCAAGGTTACTCATTAATTTGCAAGAGTTGAAATCTAATTGAATTCTGGTTACTCCTGACATCCTGAAGATTCCACAGTACGCTGTATAACAGATCTCTCTTCAGCTCATACTGTGGCGAAGGGAAAATTGAGAGAAAGGGAGAGAGAAGTTGCTACTAATTAGAAAGTTAAAAATAAAAAGTACACGTTTGTAACTTGACTTATAGTTCACATAGCGCTTTACTACTAAGGTACGATTATTTCCGAACCTCTCTCACACCCAAGATGCATCCTTTGTTTTCTTCCCAGGTACAGGGGTACAAAGATTAAATAAGATCAAATACAGATGGATATACACAGTATTTTCTTCCCTTAGAAGACAGCGACACATTGGGGTTTTTTTAAAATCCCATTTATTCTTGAGAGAATTTCTTAAAGTAGCTTTGAATGATTTTTTTCTAAATAATATGTACATCACCCTACTGAGCTAAAATGACATGTATCATTGGGACACGCAGTTGATGTTCAGTTAATTCCTTTTAAATTCTAATTCCGTTCCCTCATGCACATACCATTTTAAAAAATCTTTGTGGTTTCTTCTTTATTTTATTGTAGCTACATTTTTTACATCAGTAGTTTTGTCTCTTTCTCCACATCACGCATTCTTTTCAGATTTACTGTCAATGTTTGGTATTTAAAAGTATATAATATCAAAGGTTCTCTGGAACAGAAAGAGAAAATACATAGCAAGAAAATATAATAAATGCAAGACAAGTAGTGGATTGCCCCACATGTGAAGCGGACTGTGGTAACTCATATCAGGCTTCCTGTCACTTGCTGAGACATTTTTCATAAACCCTCACATGCCTGCATTTATCTTCAGTATAAACCCCAAGATGAATTCTCCAAAGACATTAACAATAGATAAATGCTTATTAAACAAAACAGTCTATTTGAGAATAAGTATAGTATCTGTATTAGAGGCACTAAGATATTTATAAAATTGAATTTAAATTGTGTCCTTTAGCTTGATTCTGCATAGTGTTCTATCTTAATGTTTCATTATTTAGTGTATAATTTTAATAAACATGAAATGAAAGACCACCAAAAGTCCTAGTTTAAATGCTATCACCTTTGGTGTCAGCTTGATTCATAATGTATAGGTGGATTATTCTGGATAACATATAAAATTGTGGATAACATATAAAATTCAAATGATAGAGAAATATCAGGGATGGGGTAAAGGGCAGAATGCTGTGAGTATATTTCATATTACTGGACATTGCAATATTACTATTATGAAAATCCTATTGTTAAAAGCATTTCGGAATTCAATTTGTAACTTAAAGTACAGTAGAACGCACAATTTAAACCTCTGGGGAATTCTGCCAAAATATAAATAAATATCTCAACAAAGTAAAAAAAAAATCCAGAAGAAATAACCAGAGGAATTGTACATGCTGTATGATAGCTTTAAGACAAATGATATACAAAATTGTGCTGTATAATTGACTACAAAAGCAAATGCCAGTTGCCTCTTTCTTTTGAATGCAGTATGTAAGCACAAATGTTTATATGGTACCCACCATCTACAAACAGAGTATTAGATATAGTGTTGTTTTTTCCTAAATCCTGTTTTATAGCTATGCATTTGATGTGTTGTTTAACTATCAAGGAATGTGAGCTGGACAGAATAAAAATAAGATAAATGAATTATTCATGGATGACTGTAAAATATTGGGGAGGTTATAGCTTGTGAATCACTGACATCAGCAGGCAAATCCAAATCCTGCTATTACCAGGAAGTTGCAAGGATAACATGTAATGAGGATGCAAATTAGTCTTCTGAATGATGTAAGAACTTCAACATTACGTATCACCTATATAATTTTATGCCTTTCATTCAGTAATTAGCCTGAATTAGATTCTGGATCCATTTCCTTAGATGGTCCCAGTTCTTGAGTATACCCCATAGGAGCCCCACATTCTACTGATGTATTACATTAATACATCATCAGAAGCAGTTGTCATTCCAATGATATATTAGTGTAATACACAAGAATGAGGCTCACTGATGATGTATTTAGTCCTCACAAGATGGCATTGTCCAGGGAAGAAAAGGTCCAATAAGAGATTCATTATAATTATAGGATAAAGTCAGCTAACACCCTGCAGGTTGCAGATGTATTTCTGGTACTGGATAGGTAATTTTGATGCTGAATCTGCTTTCTTACCATTATGTGCGGTGCCAGAAAATACCAGATTTATGCTCCTAGTTTCAAATAATTACAAGAGTGGAAAATCCCTATCCTGGCCACATTTAAATCTTTCAAAAGCTACTTTCACTGTGCCAATTACAGTGGACAGTATATAAATTGTGTGTGGGGGGAGGTTATTTCTTTTCCTCCAAGATTTCTCCTTACTTCTCTACTCTTAAATTGTGAGCTACTTGCAACAAGAAGGAATCTGGCATTTCTGGGATGTTTGGAAAGAACCTAGAAGATTGTGAGTGTTAACACAAGCAAACATAAATGGCAATATTATAATCCAAAATGATGGTATGGGTATCAAATATATCCTTGCTTTGGTGACCTGTCTTCAGAACTATGTTTCCTTTAAAAGCAGTTCTGTCTCTACAAAAGAGGGAAGCATCTTTGGTTATTTTGGTATGAGTGATACTCCTGAAACAGTGATCAACATATGCCACTTTCCACAAAAGTGAAGATGGGTGTCTCAACAGGCCACAAGTTGTGTGTATTGCTGCCAACACTATCAAGAGAGACACATGTTAAGTAAAACACTTGGCTTAATGGTTAGTAATATAGTTTTGTTAACAGAGCTTGCAAAATATACTCTAAACGTAGATGAATTAAAGATATACTCTAAACGTAGATGAATTAAAGATATATATTCACTGCTCTCTGTCTATCCCCTGCTGTTTTCTTTCTGAGAGGGTAAAAAAAGTGAGACTTTCATATGTTTATAGCACAGGGCTAAAAAAAGGAGGTTTTTTTATGCAATGGAAAAGCAGTTACTGCTCACTTTCCTACAGCATCTGATTGCATCGTAAATAAAACAGTAGTGGAAGTCATCCTAGACATACGATGTATTGAGATACTGGCTGGGAGGCCAGTTGAGGAGTTAGAGTTATGATGCCAAACCCTTAGGCTGGTAAAGCTTGGACACAGAATGAGGTGATATGCTCAATCACTAAAGTGGAGAAGAAAAGAGGTGTACCAGTTTTATAGCATCTTCTGGCCAATGCATTTTTCAACAATTGTGTCTATCTCAGAGAATCTATTTGCCCTACATAACCAGGTTAGGTTGGGCAACCACAGAGAAAACAGAACAAAATGGAAGGAGCAATGGTAAGATATTGCAACATAAACATGCCATAATGAAATTTAGTGGCAAATATCAAAATCTTCTGGCCAAATTATTGATTCCATTGGGGCACAGAGTGAGTCAGGGTAAGAACACACCATGCATGTTATCTTTACACATTACTTTTTGTATAACAAATTTCCAGGGGCTCCTCTGCAAGGGCTGGTGAATGTGACAACTGGAAATGGGGCAAGAAAGGGCTGAGAACATGGCCAGGAAATCAATTAATAGTATAAACCTATATACAGGGTAGGGATATTCATACTAACTTTGATTTGGCTAGCATAAATCACAGTAGCCATGGCAGAACAGGTTTTGGTGTGGGTCAGGATTTGGGATATGTACCCAAGATCTTTGGAGAACCAGCACTGTGACTGCTAGCCCATGGCAAAACATATATGCATTACGCCTGTTGCTACTCACTCAGACTTGCTAGCTTAAATGTTAATGTTAATTTACACATGGTACAGGCAAACCTTTATTTCACTGTATAGGCATAACCTTTAGAGGCTAATGAATAGTCATCTCCTATTGTACAGCGGCTGTTCAAGGTAGGCAAGTTTCCTTACCAGGTGTGTTGATCCCTTGCTCCCAACCATTTATTTTGGCCTTCAGCAGGGATCAGATTTTCTTCTGAAATCCCTGTTTTTGCACTTTCAGTCAAGGATCTCAAAATCCTTTGAAAACTTTAAGGGAACAGTCTGTGTATGGCCTTTGCACTGATGTGCATGTGAAAAGAAAATATGAAGAGTCTTCGTGCCCTTGTGGTCTTATGCTTTGCTCAGGCATGCAAAGAATATGCAAGACTAGTGACCACAGAAATACTTCTCTCTGAAGGATTTCAGAGGAAATAGGCTTATTGTTTGTTGTTCATATACACAAGGCAAGCAGAAGTTGAATGATGCATGTGGAATTTGGAGAATGGCATAATAGCTGCTCTTGCCCACACCTCCTCAGAACAGAAGCACTGCACCTGTCCCAAATCCAGCACTTCTCAAATCTCCCAAAATGCACAATGAATTCATGTTAACTGTGTGCAGGTTTGCCCAATGTGTAAATTGAGGCATAACAAGATAAAGCAACAGGCCCAAAGGCACACAATAAATCAGTGGCAGGGCAAGAAACAGGTGCCCAGGCTGCTGATCTATTTTTCTATTATATTCAGATGTCTAAATTAACATATTTATGATATTAGTATATCTGCAGGATGTTTGTACATAATGTATCCTTTTCTTTTACACCAGGCCTATTTGTTAAAGTCAACTTCCACTTTCTAATTCATATGTATAGATTCCTGAGCATGCTTTAGCATAGAGTCTTTTTATTGTAAGGACTTATGGGACTTTACAGAAAGAATGCATTAAATCAATTTTAATTCATTCCTATAGCTTCTCTTTAAAAGCATGAAGGGTTTCCTATATATTATACATTTATTAAGATTGATCATGATTGCATATATATGTCTAATTTAGCAAGACAATATACCAACTGTTCTTGAGCTTTCCAAAATATTATTCTCATTTCAAGAAACATTTTTTCTAGATCTACTATTAAATCAGCAACCTAATTCTTACCTACATGTGCCTCCAAGAGAAACATGAAATATTAGAATCAACTGCCTTGTAGTTTGAGTGGAGAACGTTACAACCAGGATACTTGGATGTCTAGAGTCTAAGCCATTTTTTGAAAGGTATATTTCCGTATTATGATAAAACAGCAAAGGACACACAAAATTGTAATTAGTATTTAATACTGCAATATAGTGGACCAATTAGAGTTTTAATCTTCAATTGTATGTGTTTTTCAACTTATATATATGCATGCTTTTCATGCATCACTGTTATATAAAATTCTTGGTTTTCCCTCAGTTATGTTTGCATATAAACAGATTTAATTAATTGTCTAGAGAATTAAATGGTCTTTATATAAGAAATGTACAGTGCCAATTAAAACATGTGATTATGCATTTCTAAATTATTACAGTGTTTACACTAAATTAATCAACAATACCTTAGGTAAAGTTTTTCTGTAAGGAGTCTTTCTACCCTTGTTTACCAGTTACTTTTCACAAGCAGGACCGAATGCTGACCAAATCTACATGGCCTTTTGTCAACAAAGAATATGAAAAGAAGAAAAGGTTAAGCAGGCAGTAGGGGGTGGGGGGAAAGGAATAAGAAGGTACAATGTCACCTCCATGCTGTGACAGCCATGAATCAATTATTCACATAGCAATTGGTAATATTTCTAAAATGCTGCATTGTTGCAGGAAAGTGTAGAAAGCATTTTCCTGAAGACTTCATGATTTTTCCAAGTAAAAACCATAAACAAAAACTGAATGGGGCAAAGGGGGAAGAATATACTGAAGAGATCCACAATAGTAGAAGGATACATTATTATGGAAAATACATTCAGAAAGCTGGCGACAGAAAGAGAAAGAATATACAGGATGAAAGAGGGAAAGTGCTGGGCTCAGCTAGTTATGGTGAGATAAATGTGATTTTTTTAAAAGCCACATTACGATATCTAACAATACCAACATGTATTGATTTCAAATTTATTTCCTGTACCAACACTAGTAGCATAACAGGCACAGAGAGAGCGAGCGAGCGAGAGAGAGAGATCTGCAAAAATGCTTAACATTATGGTAAATGGAAGGAGAGAAGATGTCACAAAAGGAAAATGAATTGTGACCATTACTTTAGCTTTGTGCTCTCTGCACCAGACATGGCTGCAGGTAGGATTTCAGCATAGCCTAGGCCTTACACAAAATCAAATTTTCTTAAAAGGTAATAACTATGAAATTCAGGATTTCCCAATAACCTTGTATCTGATGCAAGGATGAAATCTTGTCCTTAAAAGCGTACTTTTACCTCTAACATTCCCTGGTCTTAAATATGTAAAAAAGATTCCATGTGACACCAATTTTGTTCAAAAATAACAAAGTAAAGGCTGGGGGCGTCGGGGAGAGGTGTGGAAAGGAGATGTGGCATATGGCAGGTTTTTCTATACTTAATTTGCAATCCAGTTACTAAAAGGTCAAAGAAGCATGGGCAGATCTTTAGCCAGAGAAGTCTCTGTCCACATTAGAATACAAGGTCTGATATCATTGCTGAAAGTGGGCAAAGTGCATGGATAGGCTTCCCTGAGAATTACTTGCATCTTTCAAGGGAAGAATGAAGCCCCCAAACTTTTTATTTTTAACTATTTAGCCACCTGACTTTTGGGCTCTAATTTTCTGTCCTCTTTACAGGCTTTGTGTAACTCTCCAGTTTGTCATGCATTCCTAGCCACAGGATGTGTCAGCTTAGTGATATTCATTAGTTTGCCTGTAAGCCTCTTGGTTTCTAGGGTCCCAATTTTCTTTCCCACTCTCGTTTCAGATTTTCTCTAACAGCGAAAGTGTTCCCTTTTCACCCAATGGGAATTCACAATATTATCTTTTTCCCATCTTTTTCAGGCAGTCCAGTTTCTTTTTTTTTTTTTTGAGGAATACTATTTCTTTTACTTTTTCACACAAGGAGTTATTTCCTTCTATTCTCCCCCCGCCCTCACTTTCTCCCCCCTCCCCTCCCCTATTAGAAGCCTTCACTTTCACAGATACAGAAACCTAATTGCACACTGTGGTACAAATGAAATCCCCAAATTATCACGTGCAAAATTAGCATTAAAAAATTATAAGACAACAAACAATAGGGCTTTTTATGTGATTTTTTGTAATTGCATGAAACTAGTTACTTTGGCAATAATTGTTTGTGCCTCATTAGCATGCAAAATGGTTTTATAGACTAACCCGCACACAAAAGAAACCATTTGTGATGAGAACTGTGCTTTGTTTAATGTTAGACACCATTGTATTTGCTTTCCTAATATAACAGTTCTAATTAGTACCTAGCACTCATCCTGAGTTTTTCAGCTTGAAAACGCGGAAGGTGACAATTGAGTCACAATTCCATGGCACTCTTTGTCAGTACCTGTCAAAATATAGCTAAGTCTTTAGGAGTTGTGATCTAAATACTAAAAAAAAGTTAGTAGTCCAGAAAGAATCTGTCTCTAGGTAATTTAAAAAAATAAAATTGCACATTAGCCTCTGGTTAAAAGCAGAACATCATTAATGCTACACCATTAAATGTGGTCTTGGCAACATGAAATTTGTCCAAATAATTTCTCTGCATTGTTTTCTATCACCTGACCTTTAGCTGTTCATCTAATTCTTTACATTTCAATGACTCACTGGAACAGCATGGGTGGATTAGTGACAGAACTTGAAATCAGTTACTCAGTATATGCAAACTTTTCAAAGGTGATTACTTGCTTGTCTTTGAAGTGTGAAGACTTTTTTTCAGGCTTCTCACATGTAGCAAAGATGGAATGATCAGGCATCCATTACACTAGTATTTTCTGATTCTAACTTAATTCCATCTCACAGTAGCCAGATACAGTGGTGGGGAAACTTGAAGGCTCCTGCTGAGGGGTTGTCTCCAGATCTGTGTCTGTGTATGAATAAGCTCAGAATGAGCCAGTCCAGTGAGACTGTGCCAGTGCTGCTTCCTGATTATCACAGTGTGAGTTGATAATGTTGTGTGTTTTCTTTTCAATAATATATATGTGTAAAGAACGTTAGCTCTCATGGTTTGGCATGTGCTTTGGCTCGTAGACACCAGACTTTCATATATGCTAGCTTGCTTAGGCCTACTGGGAAGAGGACTCTTAGGCTGTGTAGAGCAGATCAGTCTTCACAATTTAAAATATTATTTTCAACTAGTTTTTTTCTCCTGATAACGTGTTTCCTAGGAACACCCACTTTTGAAATAGTGACACCGGACTGATTCTTCATTGCTTGGCTTTGTGGTTTAGTAGATAAAGAACAAAGAGTCTTGAGCTCTGGTTCATAGCTTTGCCACTCACTTCTTTTGTTATTTTGGTCAGGTCCCTTGGGGCCTGAAATCACTTTTCCATGTGGCAAAGTGAGGGGTAACAAAAGGAAGAACAGGAACTGTGCTGCAAAATTTAGATGCATTCCCTATCAATATTCTTCCTTGGTTTGTAGACAAGCAAACAAACGATAGCAACTTAAAAGAGTGTAGGGACCTAGCTCAGGTGCTTTATAATAAGCCATCCATATGACTGCATTTATTGCAGTATAAGTAAGCTTGGCAAGATTCAATTTTTATTGGTAAACACCGATAAACAGAGTTCACCTCACAGACCAATGAAATAATATTTCCATTGTTAATCATCAATATTATAGAAAGGGGACATAAGAACAGGTTGCTGCCACAGTGCCCAGGTGGGAACCTGCTGAGCAGAAGCTAGAGGCAAGGGATGGGCTAGGCACTTACCTGCCCACACTTCCCCAACTCAGTGCGTGCTGAGTGCTAGCAGGAGCTGGTGGGCAAAGCGAGCTGCTGGCTGCAGGGGGCAGATGCCACTGGGTGGCGTGGTGCTGTGCATAGGGGGCCAGGAGGTGGGCTGACAGCCTGGAAGCACAGCAACTTCCCCTGTGCCTGCTCTGTGTTGTAGTAGAGGAGGTAGCAGGCATGTGTGTGTCTGTGTGCACACATGCATATGCATACCCCTGGACCACTAATTTCGAGCAATCCTGAAAACTTAAATAAAAAAATCAAAATAAATGCTTTAAAATAAACATTGATTTTAGCCTACAAAATTATTAAAAAATCTAAATTGAATTCTGCCAAGCCTAAGTATAAGAGCAGGCACATGGATAGTTGTTCTGTGCTCTGCTTCACAGCATATGAAGTGAATTTCAGTTCATAAAAATTTGTGCTCTCTCTATATACATCTTATATAGTTAGTCTATAAAAGTGCATATCTACCTTGCCTTCTCACATGGATAGTTACCATTGGGCAGCTGAGATAGTAAATTTTGCCCTCTATTAACTCACTGTATTTGTTCATTTGTCCATAGCTTTAAGAAAAAAGACTGTCAGATCCTCTAGTATCATGTTCAGTAAACACTGATTAGGATATTACCAACATATAAAACTTCAGAACCACAACCAGAAACCAACTCCTCTTGAGTTACTTGGAATTGTATCATACGAATAAAATCAGAGAATTCATCTTTGCTTGCATTTTAATGTCTTAAAATGATGTTAAGCAGGGGCGTTGGCCTATTAAACTTGAAAAGTTAATGGGATGACTCACATGCCTAAATACTTTGTGGGTTGAAGCCCACACTACCAGTCTGAATGCTTTGGCAGAGTCATTTTTTTCTAACATTTGATTTTTTTGAAGTTCAGGCAGCAAAGCTCAAGAACATAGCAGCAAACTAAAACAACAAGGCTGCATGATATGTAGTTACATGTGGAAGTGATGCATGCAGTATTAGCTTATTTTGTACGTTTACAGGCCAGATAGCAAACACAGTTCAGAGTGTACAAATACATGCAAGAAAGGGGAAGAAACATTGATAAATATTTTCTATTACAAAAAAAGTAGTAATTAATTTACTGCGAGTGTGATGTTTTGACTGGTGCAGGGAAGGGACAAAAGGTGTAAAAAAACCTGGGTTTTATTCCTTCTGAATACTTATTGCTCCTTGCACTCTTCTTTGCTCTTTGTACTCTTATTATTTAGATGAATGCAGCTTATGAAGAATCCTAAAAAATACCATGTTCAGCCTTCTTGACCAATCAGACTTTTTCCAATGCACTTTGCTCTTTTCCTTCCTTCTCCCTCAGCCTCCCCCTGAAAATTCCCTTCTTAAAATCTAATATAATTTCTTTCCAAAGTTTTAGTGTGTATATTATTAGTTAATAGTCATTTGTCCCAAGATTCCTCATTGTCTGTAACCATTATTACTATTTTTCCATGTTGGTAAAAAGTAGTTGTAAAGTGTCTTCTTTTACTGAGTTCTCTGTTCTTTAGATCATGAGATTTTCTTCCATCTAATTTAAAGGTTGCATATTTTTACTGTACACTTTATAACATATATCTGCACTGACAACAAAAGCAAAGGATGGATAAGATAAGGAGGATGAGGTGGGGAGGTGCTCCTGAGTTTATTAAAAACATGTAAATGGATACTGTTGCCTTAATTTTAAAACATTTAAAGATATTTCAGAACACATGCTAGAGTCAAAGTCAGCTCCCCCCCATGATAGCTGCCACTTTCCATGTGCACCCTGTTAATAATTTTTGCATTTCTAACCTGAAGGCCCCAATTTAGTAAAACGCTTTAACATTTTCTTAACACATTTAATGCTTGGAGTAAAAGAACATAACTGTATTGTTAAAGTTAATTATGTGTTTAAGGGCTGTGGTGAAGAGGGACCTATTTAAGCATCTCCTTCGTTGAGTTGGGACCATTGTCCAAAGCAGAGTACTACAGTGCAGGCAGCACAGGGGCCACAGATTCATGTTTACATGCAGTGCATCTATATTCAATGACCGCCCCCCACCCTGCCCCGTAGCAACAGACTCATGTAGTCAAACATGCCCTAATCCTGGTTTGGTCAGTGCAGGATTTTCCTTCTCTAACCGCTGTAGACTCTATCTAGGAAGAGCCCAAAGACTGTTCTTTTTGTGGGCTGAGTGGATTTCATCCAACTTGAATAATTTTACAAGGGCAAATTGAGTTCTTGTTATAATTTTGCTGGCTCATTAATTATATCTATCCCCAGTGTAACATTCAACAAATGGAAGGTTCCAGACTGTACAGGAAATGCCCTAAGATTGGAGATGAAGGGAGGAGTCCCAGAATGCATGACGGTAGGAGCAGCCAGCATGTTGTGGTGGGAATGATAACTAACAACCACTTTATAGGATGGGACTTGGAGACCGACAGCCAAGCAGGGGTTTGTTGGATTGCTGGCAAAGGTCTTAAAATAGCCATAACAAGGTCTAGAGAACAGTGGTCTGCAGACAGCAGGTCCTTCAAAAGGGCTTACGAGGTTTTTATTAGATATTTAGACCATTATAGGACCTACTTTCTGTTAATCTTTTTTGTGCCCATGAAAACATTTATGGTATATGCATTTTTTTAGGTTCTGGCAGCCCTAATAAAGATGTCATCTATATTTCTTTGTTGATGTGTAGATGTGCACGAGAACTTAAGAAAGCTAGAGTTTAAGATTTGGAGCACCTATAGCAATCACCTTCAAACCTGTGCTGTGCTGTGTTTTCAGACTACCTGATATCAGAAAGTACTGTTGTACCATAGTGTCACCTTCCAGGGGACCTGTTGCATCCTGTTGTGTAAAGAAAGAAATGCATCCTCAGCTACAGGGCCTACCCGCTTGTATAATGATGTCAGAGATAAGTAGAAATAGCGCAATGAGCCACAACAGGGGCAGGGCTGCCTGCATAAGTTACGCTTAGAAGCAGGAGGCCAAAGATCAAGTGCCTTCAATCATCTAAGGAGTGTGCCAGTGCCTGAACCAAGTAATGTGCATTCCAGTGTGGCTTATTGCTATGAGCATAAAGTTCATCGATTTTAAGTCTAATTGGCTGATCCTGTGGAAGCCTTATGGTCAACTCAAAGGTCTCTCCATCTTTGCCTATTTGTATGCAATATGATAGCTTAAGAATGCATATCTTATGAATTTCAGTTTGGGAAAATATTTTTGGCATCAGTGACTAGAGACCTTCTGACATTAGAGAAAATTGGAAAACCAGAGGGGAAAAATGGCAGACACATGTGCCTCCCAGTCATATATTTACCACAGCCATAACATGTCTGCAGTGGTCTGTACATCAAATGACTGGGTGCTGTCATCCATTAATGTCTTCTAGTATGACAATCTGCTATCTTATCTGCACCCAACCTCCCCATTGGAGGTTAACTTGGTGACATTGTGAATGACTTACCTCTCCAATGAGTGATAGTCAAGAGTCGGGGGAATAGGCATACGGATTCTGATGTGATGTGGAGGGAAAATGGGAAATATACAGAACCTCTGGTAGGAAGCTGGAGAATGGTATAATTTTGTACAGGGAAATGGGGTGCAAAAACAGCCTTAGCAAAGAGAGATTCTAGGGCCCTAGTATGGTGGTTGGAGGAAAAGGGGGAATGGGGATGTTCCAGCCTTGAGGAGGGAAATGGGAAATAGATAAAATGGAAGTCTAAAGCTGGCATGTTCCTCATTCAGCACCTGCATCAGTCCTTACCAAAAATCTCTTCCTCCGACTCTGCCCTACATTGTCCCAAAGACTTCTGTCACACACTGAAGGCTGTTTATCCTTTGTCCATCAGTGGCCTACTGCCTCTGATGCATCTGTTTGAGCAAATGTGAAGAAGCCAGTATCTTCATGTCACTGAGAATGACCTCTTGTTGCTTCAGTCCAAGGTCAGATTAGATAATTAAGCAATTTTAAAATCCTGGAGATGCTCTCAATGACATTACAACCTTGCTGACTGCAAATTTGTCTGTAGCTACCATCTTCTCCATGAACATAAGAAATGTTCATGCTGGGTCAGACCAATGGTCCATTTAACCTACTATCCTCTTTCCCACAGTGGCAGTAGTAGATGCCTTAGAGGGAAAATATTCCCTCCAAAGAGTCTTTAAGACAGGGCATGCCTGTCACACCATCCTGGTATCCACAACCATTGGTTTACAGATATTGACTGTTCTATGCAGGGCTGTCCCTAGGGTGGGGTGAATTAGGGTGACCGCTCTGGGCTGTATGCTTTGGGGGGCCCTGCAGACAATGGAGGACATGCCCTGCCGCAGCCCCACCACTGCCACTTTATGTGGGCGGTCCACAAACCCCCCGCCCCCACCCTGCCAACACTACTGCTGGCTTCTGTGGATGGTTGCCTCTCTTACCCTCTGGCCTTGCACAAGCTGATATGCCCCGGGCCCTGCACACCCCTAGGGACAGCTCTGGTTCCATCTGATAGCTGCCAATGGATCTGTCCTCCATGAATTTATTTCATCTCCACTATCTGCCTCTAAAACCTTGTGTGGCAACAAATTCTATAAATTGACTATGTGCCATGTAAAAAAACCCACCCTATTTCTTGTTTGTTTGAAACCTGTCTCCTTTTAATTTCAGAGGGTACCCCTAGTTCTGGTATTCTAGGATTTGGTGACTAGTAATTCCCTATTCATGTTATGTATACTCTTCATGATTTCATAAACCTCTATCATTTCCCCCACTCAGTCTTCTCCTTTCCAATATCCTATTCTTCCTGGTATAACAGCTATCATATGATGATATTTGTTGCCCTCTCTATATCTTTTGTAACTCCACTTTGTCCTCTTTGAGATGCAGAGATTAGAACTGCATACAGTGTCCAAGACGTGGGCACACCATGGAGTTATATAATTGCATGATGAGGTTTCCTTTTCGGTTTAATTATATCCAGACTGGTGAAGAGGTTAGACTAGCTAAAGAGAGAGAGAGCACCATGCATCTACATGGCTGGTGACATTATTCCTCTGAACAGGAATGCAACTGTAAAAGCAAATATCGTGCCTACAAAACTGCACAGTGTAACAGCATTGAAAGAGGCTGGCCACGTCTACCCACAATGCTTATTGCACAGTAGCTCATTACTACTGTGCAATAGCATTGTGTCACAGTTTGTGCCTGGTGATGCTACTGCACAGTAGTAATGAGCTACTATGCAGTAAGCATCACTAGGCAACCATGTTGGGACACTACTGCACAGTAAAGCTGGTTACTATGCAGTCATTTAGTACTTGGTTATGCAAGTACTAAATGACTGCCCAGTAACAACTGAGCAGTCAGCATCTCATGCAGATGCAGCCATAGTGTCATATATAATGGCTAATTCAGGAGTGTTCAACTCCCAGCCAGATTTAGCCCTTAGCATCATGACATTCACCCTGCAGGGCTCCCTTTGGGTCTGTGGGGACCTTCACAATCCATGGCCATGCATGCTAGATTTGGCACATAGCTTGATCCCAGTACGTGGGGCCAGACGGAAGCAGCACAGAGCCCTAGACCTTGATCTTGGTGCATGGGACTGGGTGAAGGCAGGGCAAGGTCCTTGAGCCTGATCCCTGTGTGCAGGGCCAGGAAGAGGTGGTATGGGGTCCCAGGGCCCCTATATCTGTGCATGGAGCTGGGCAGAGGTGGCATGGGACCTGGGACCCTGATCCCAGCATGCCAGGCTGGTTTGATGTGGTATGGATTCAGGCATGCATGCTTAGTCCTGGGGTGCTGGGTCCAATCTAGCCCATAGCCTGGCCCCATGCCACTTTTTTGGCTCATGGGGCCAAAAGGTTGAGCACCACTGAGCTAATGGACAATACTTCACAGGTTTCAACTACCTTCTTGATGATGCCCAACCTTTTTTTGGCTTTTTTGGTTGCTGCTGCACACTGAGCCAGTATTTTTAGAGAACTATTGACAGTGATTTCAAGGTCTCTTGAAAAGGGGAAGGGGGGGAAGAGGAGAGGAGTTGCCTCTGAACACAGAGGGGAAGCAGGGGTATTCCTACCCACTTTGGAGACTGAAAAACATTCCTGACTATGGCTCCCGTGGTGCAGCTCAGTCCAACATAAGGGTACAGCTGTGCCACTGCATCCTCTCTGGATCTGTTCTTCTAAGTAACCTATATTAATTTCTTCAGATGTCTGATGCAGCATTGACCAAGAACACAAAATGGTGCATTATATACTATGCTATGCAATGACCACTTTCAATTTATACTGGCAGCATCGCTTAGTGAGGTCATGTTAATATGCTGCCCACTAATAATGACATGTGGAGTGTTGATAAAAATCTGATTAAATTCTCTTAGATTAAGCACATTTGCTCAAATTCATATTCAGGTACTTTTGATTCACCCCATGTAATGGTGTTTTACCATGCATAATGAGTCTCTTCTTACCAGTTACATTAAAAAAATCAAATAAAACAAAGTAATTTATGTCAAAAAGAAAGAAACACTCACCAAATACATCATTACGCCTCTAACTGTGTGCTATTTAAGGCATTAAAGCAATTTAGCAATGTCAAGTTTTAAACGTAATGGGCTTGATGGATTTTTGTTTTAAGCTTTGGCTCAGAGATTATTATATTTTTATAGTTGTTTCTTGTATACTTTAGCTATTTAAGACTGAAAATGCAAGAAAATTGTGAGCCAGATTGTCAGTTATCTTTCACTAAATGTTGTAGCACTTACTGAAATTTATTTTGATTAGTGCTTAATAGATTATGATCTTCACCTCTATCCATGGTATAAACCTAAGAGCCCTTTTACCACTCCCTCCTCTTGAAATCCTTCTTGAACTGGGCACTAAGTAGCCCTTTACTGCAATTATGATTTAACTAATAAAAAGGAATAAGTTATTATTTTCCTAATCTAACTGGAAAAGCTTTATTACATTAGAAATTCTGCTTTATATTTTAAATAAGGCAGTTATTTTCTTCATTTGCAATATGTAAAATTCTTTGCCACTAAGTCATTGCCCTTCTCGGCCTTCCATTGCTGCTGTTCTGTAAGCAAAGAATGTCTTCCAGCTGAAGCTACTTTGACTTAGCTTTCTTATGTTCTGCCTGTGTACAGAGCAGGAGTTTCTGTTTGGACCCCTGACTGCAGTGGTGTGCACCTGTGAATCTATATCTTCTCCCTGACATTTATTTAAGTGGCAGAACACAGAGGTGTAGAATGTGTACATAATATTAATTTGTGTGTGAAATGAAAGGGATCAGATTGGACTGACAGCCATATGAACTTAACCCAGGTTTCCACTGAGCTGTTCACAACAACCACCAGCTCTTTCTTCTTTAGTTTTTACAGTTAATTTAGAACCCAAAAATGTACAAGCTGGTCCCAAATATTTACTTTATTATTTATGTTCAACGCACTGCTTGTTAATCTTCAGGTTTTTAATATGTTCCTATGTATAAACACACCTTAGACTAAGTATATTCCTTTGCAACATGCTTTTAAACTGATTGCTATTTAAGTAACTGTTTCAAATAATTGCTTTTGATTCTCTGCAAGACAAAGAAAAGGAAGTTTAAGTTTTTTCCACCCAGCTCAACAAAATATCACAAAATGTTGGCATTGTCTAAGTACCTTTGCAGTTCCCATAATGAATTGCTTAGTGATTGGCCAATGGGCTGTAAAGTCACTGAACTACGGGGGTTACGGCTCAATGCTAGTACATGTTGATTGTATCTAATTCACTATTATATAAAAAGTGACCTGTTTGTGACCTTACTATAATTTCTAGAATTATCATTGCATGCATTATAATGCTGATTAACAGCACTAACTGGCTAATTTCCTGGTGTTCCTAGAAAGACTAATAATTGGTATATGTTAGACACTGAACTCATCTTTCACCTCTGGAGATGGTGCTTCCAGGACCAGGTCCTGGAAGTACTTGCCTGCATTTACCTGTAATAACATGGTAAACAATATTATTACATTAACAGATGAACTAGGAAGCATCTGAAGGTACAGTGCACGGTATTTGTTCATATCACCAGGGAATGGGCTGCTGCTACGTTCCACTAGATTTTGCCTAGAGGTTTGTAACAGAAATTCTGGCAGCTCATAAAAAAAGATGCTACTTCTGCATTGGTAGTCATGCAGAATTATATAGGTATATCTGTTCTCTTGGTCTGCTGCTTTGACACACAAGGCTCTTCTACTGAGATTCCCCTAAAACGAGAGAACCTCAAGTAGATTAACCAGCACCTATGTCACCACCTCTGTCTGCCAAAACAGAGGCATAAAAACTAAACAGAGAAGTCAGCCTGGTCCACCTCAGTTTAATCAGACAAAAATACATTTTTGAAGATTTTGTTAAAATAAATCACAAACCATTGACATGGAGATGAAAGCTGCCTGTGCACTGCTCTTGAGAGTGGTGGCTTCTATGAATTTAAAATAGTCCAAAATATATATTTAGCAAATAAATCACTAACAATACTTGAATGACTTTTCCTTCCAGAACTCTACAAAGAACCATCGCTGCAAACACTGACAATTATTTTGTGGTTATGCAAAACATCTGACTCTTATGGGGGGTGACAGAAGAATATGTAATCCCCCACTCCCCCCAAAAAATCACAAAATAACCTCTTGCTCGTTTTCTTTAGTTTTACATATTGTTTAAATAGCAAATGTGGGGAATTTGGTTTCCTGCTTTAAGTTTGTGTAAATTGTTCTGCTTTTATAGAGTAGCTTAAGGAAGGAGAAGATTTCAGCTTGATGGCTAATGTACAATTGACAACTACATATATAATTATAATAGGTCAGTTGAGATACAGTAAATATCCCCAACAGCACCTTTTTTATGAGGTGCCAGAATTTCTGTCAGACCTCTAGACATCCTCCAGTGGACTGTAGCAGCAGCTCCTTCCATGGAGACATGAACAAATACTGTGTTCCATCCCTTCAGATAGTTTTTAGTTCATCTGTTAATGCAATAAAATTATTTACCACAATATTCTTAGGAATCTGAAGTCAGGCACAGACTCTAAATTTATTTTCTTCAGCTATGTCCAGATTAATTTAATTTATGCTCAGCTGTAATAATGGATGTTCTGCACTGTGATATCCTACACAGTAATTCTTATATCAAGATTGTCTCATGCACATACAAGGTCAGAAAAAGGTTTATGGCAGTAACATATAAGATTAGAAACATTCTGATCTTTTTCTCACTGGAACACTTAATGTGTTTTTCCTATTTAAGTGATGAATTTAGAGACCATTAAAAAGGTAAAGAATTTAGAGCACTGTAACATAAAAATCCTTCTTTCCCATCCATCAGGCAGCAACAGTGTAAACAAAGATAGTATAGATCTACATTCACTTATCATATTTAAGGGAGAAACCTGTGGAGAAAAGGAACTTAGTTCAAGAATTTTAAGAGAAACTACTGGTTTCTACTGACTTGCTGCTGCTGCTTCTCCCCCTGCAAGTGTGTATAGTTCTCTAATTTCCTCCATCAGACATATGTGTTCCATCTCTATTCACCATCCAGGACCTCAGTCCAACTTTCTGGGTTTCCTTGTAGTAGTGCTCGCTATATTTAAATTATGCCAGACACATCTACATGAGTTATTTACCGAGGAGTTGCCTAATTAGCTCCACATTAAAGTCTCAGTGTCTACATGTGCAGCCCTATTAGGCTGCAGTCAACTAATTAACTCTGCCATAAGTTAGTAATTGTAAACACAAGTACTATACTGCAGCAACATTATTTAGTGTGCTACAATGCATATATAGGCACTGATGGGACTGGCTAGGGTATGAGGGTGCTTCAGTGCAGGACAACCTGCCAGCTAGCCCCACACTGGAGCATCCTCACACTGGAGCTGCCCCAGCCAGCTCCTCTGCAGCACACTGAACTGGAACAGAGCAGCCCTGGGCTGGCAGACTGACTCCCCAAGGCCTCCTGCCAGCTGGGGCTGCTATGACCCAGCTCAAGGTACTGCAGTCCTGGGCACACATGTAAATGCTGCACCCAGGAGCAACAAGTTCCAGCATGACCTGTGCTGGAGTTTATTCTTTTGACTTAATAGCACATGCAGACACTGTGACATAAAACCAACTTTTCTGTAAATGTAATAATCTAAACAACTAATCTTATATGATATTTTAGACAAGTTTAAATGTTTTTGAACATAGTCCATTCCTTTATAAGACTTTGTCTGGTTTTGTGGTTAAAATGTACTCCTAGCTCTAAAAAGTATTTTCACCTCCTGTGTCAATACCACCTGCTTTACAAAATAAGCAATACTATCTGCATGGTTGTGGTATAAAGTTTAAGTCATTAGTGCATGTAGGAAACTTTGTAATCAAGGAAGGGAAGATGTCATAATGTGACAGGAAGTAATAAGTTGCTTGCATACTTGGCCTCATGATACAGGAAATCATCCCTGTTACCAGCATTAGAGAAAATATGGTTTATCCTCCTGAAAAAACAGTATGTCAGGCTTTTTAATTTTTTTATTGACAATTTTTAAGTTTTGCTATGGTATCTCCATGCTAAGTGATCACCCTCACTATCAACAATCGTTTGTTAAAATTCTCAAAAAACGAAGGAAAAGTTGGAGGGAGGATAAGTACTTTCATAGCATCAATTATATGTAAAATGGTTGGTATTCATAATGGTTTGTAATATGCTGCTCTAACCATCTATTCTGTATATTGTACAATGCTTTGTCTGTGTGGAATTGCACCAGCTGTACCTGCTGTGCCTTTGTAGAGTCTTTTTCAACACTTCTTATTCACTCCTTCCTTGGGCAAAACCCCTTCTGATGTCTATGTGCTATATCCCTCATTAAAGAGTGCTGAATAGGACCCTTAAATGATAAACTCCTTGGTGGAGGAATCTGCTACTTCCACACTTCTCTCAGCAGAATACCATTTACACTAAGATTGTTAATAATAATAAATTAAGCGGTTACATTAAACACATCATAAGTGACCACAAAAAATTCTCACTTCTTCCTAATGTTAATTATCAAAAGCAGAATTTAAATATGCCATTGTTATTGTTATTTGTGTTATTATAATTGGCCTTTTAGTTTCTGGACCTGTGCACTGAAATGTGAAAAATTAATATTTATTCCCAGAAAGAGCCTAATAAGTTTGTAAAATGTATCCATATTAGTATATTGTATACTTATTAATAGTATCAGTAGAATGTACTGTATTATGTATTATACCTATTATATTAATGTAAGGTCTGTGGAATTTGGCTAAGAATTAGACCTAAATTTTCCTCTCATAGATATCTATAACTTTTGACGTTAATCTAAGAACTGTTTATTCATCTCTAGGCTTGCAAACTGCTAAGATCCATATAGTCTTTGTCTGTTCAAACATTCAAGTTTTGTACGGCTTCCACATTTTACTTGTTAGCTTTGATAAACCATCTATGCCAACAAAAACAGCTAATTTTACACGTTAAAAAAAGAACACTTCAAACAATTTGACTAAATGCCTTTACAGCTTTAGTTTTAATTAGATGTTTTGCTTCTTCAGCTTACTGGAAAGAACTAGATAGCTTCAAACCATGTCAGTCTATAAAGCAGCAGGTGTCAGCTTTAACTGCCTCTGAAAATATTAAATGTATTCAATTAACAGAATCCCTTAGAGAATGATACTTTTTATGTTCATTTGTCTTATGCAAGGTTTGCAACATGTTTTCTTTCTTATATTCTGTGCTCTTGTAGATTCTGTGACCCAATTATGTCTGAAAATTTCTAATGTCACGGTACATTCAATTAGTGGAGAAAACCTAATATAATCCATCACAAAAAAGTGGGCTGTGCTACAGGTGTCATTTGAAAAGAAAAATCTTCTGTTTACAAGAAACCAAAATAGTTTGAGCACCAAAATAATAAGTGGGTAAATGAGAAGGTTGGTACCTACCCCCTCATAAATCAAGAGATTCTGATGCTCACCAATGGTTATATTTATATTGGTCTGAAAATGTGTAAATGCACCTATATATATTCAGGGACACTATCAAATTGTCAAACTAGAGCTTTGGAACTGTGATAGACTTTGGTTGTTAGTTCATGAACGTATAAGTGTGCTAATAAGTAAGCATACTCACTCTTTAGCTTCAAGCAATAAAATGATACATTGATAGATAAATTGAAGTTGAAATTGCAGTTGAAAACTACCTATGTACTAGGCCTGTGCAAAGCTTTGGGTGCTGATTTGATTCAGAGGAGATTTGGCTTGATTCAATGGCCGAACCTCCGAATCCGAATTGAATCAGGAGACCAGTAAAAAGATTTGAATCAATTCAAAGATCTCTAAATTGATTTAGAAAGGATTCAGAAAGCTTTGGAGATTTGGGCAGTCTCCACTCACCACCACAGGGAGCAGAATTCAAACTCTGTGTCGGTAAGTGGGGGGGAGGGGCTAGAGGACGAGGGAGGAGACCATGGGGGAACCTTCACCAAGCCCCATCCTCTGCAGGCTCCCTCAGCCCTGCTGAGTGTCCTCTGACCCCCACCCACTCTTCCAGCCACCCCCATGCCTGCCCCACCCAGCCCCAGCTCCCGGTTCTTCAAAATAAATAAGCCCTTGCACTCACCACCTGCTGCACTGGCCATCAGGGCTTCTGGAGGCTTGTGGCAGAGCCCCGCCCACACAGCATAGAGTAGTGGGGTGCAGCAGGGTTTGCCCCCCTGCCTGGCAGGAGCTGGTGAGTGTGGGGCTTTTTTTTTTTAAACCAGGAGCTGGGGCCAGGCTGGGAGAGTGGGAGGGGGACAGGGGTCTCATGGCAGAGCCTCCTGCACAGTGCGGAGCACTGGGAGGCAGCAGGGTTCATCTGCACACCTGGCAGCAACCAATGAATGCCAGGCTTTTTTTCTTAAAGAGTATGGATACCAGGGCCAGGTACAGCCATTGAGGGGGCTGGGAGAGTGGGCAGGGGATGGGGCCTGTTGCATTTGGAGATTCAGTCAATTCAGAGGCAGCTGAATCTCCAAATCAGATTCAACTAAATTGATTCAGGACAGTGATTTGAATCACCAAATCAAATCACTATCCCTCGAATTGGCCAAATCTGAAGCTAATACTAGCCGTTTCACACAAGCCTACTATGTACTTTTGCACTTGAAAACTACCTGTACACTACTATTCTGTCTTTCTTCATTAGCGTATCAATACCCTGTACAAACTCCAAATTATCACATATTATTACTGTGGCAAAATTAAACTGTAACAGAGGCATAATGTGGCTGGGCATCCAGGGCTGTTGCCACACACAGAGGCAGCAGTATCTTCCAATTGCCACTGCGCCACAGCCGCAATCATGTGGTGGCAGCCTCAGCTGTTTTTCTCCATACCTCCCCACCCCTCCTGCACTAGTCAACAGCCAGGGCAACTGCCCCGGTCACACTGCCCTAGTTATACTACTGAACTGTAGCTTTATATTTGAGTGACAATTCAACAAAATACTTAGCAGAAATGATAATTCCCCTGAGAGAATTCCTAATGTTCTGACCAACCATTTTCTTGAAAAATAATATGGTACTGGAAGCATTTTTCTTCAGACCAACAGAATACAGCCTATATAGGCACATCCTCATGAGTGCACATGTGCATTTCCCTGGGGACAAATAGCAGTGGCACGTAGTTGTGCCACTGCTACTTGTCCCTGGCGAACGCCCCTGCACGTGTGTTGTGGTACATGGCAAATTGCCCCAGGTTGGGTAAGGGAGGCTGGGCCCAGCAGCCTACCTGAGGTCCTGGGGATGTGGAGTTTGGCTAGGCTTGCGGGGCCTTGCTGGCAGCCAGAGTGTGGCTCTGGCTGGACAGGCTCAGGTTTCGGGTGGTGCACACTGTAGCCGCATGGGCCACCCCCTTTTTTTTTAAATACTAGGATTTCCTGGCATCTAATTTTGGCTCCATGCTGCAAGCAGCATTGATAACTTCTTCACGTGTACCACATGTGTTTTGCAGCACCTCAAAAGCCTCTGAGGCACAGCAATGTGTATGTTCCCACTTGTTTGGACATATCCTATGAGACACTGATCAATTTCCACTAATCAATTAAAATTCATTCTTAATATTCTAGCTTCAAGTATAAGAACAAAATACATGTTTTCTAGTATTGTTCACTGACCAAGCTCCAAGAAGAGTTTTATTGAGCTAGAATCAGTGTATTGTTTTTGTCCTGAAAGTGGTTGTGTGACAGGCTGTACCTGGGGCAAACCATAGCAATGCTGGGTCTCTGTGAAAGGTATACCCAACTAAAGTCCCATCAGGCCAAGGCTTTAAGAAGTAAGAATGAGCCTCAAAATACTTGCAGAAAAATAAGTAATTGTGTCATCATCCTATAATATTCTCTACTTGCAAAATATGTTTATAGGAATGCTATAAATCAGACAAGAAAAGGTTCAGGGCACACTGCTGTAACAAATGATAGAATTTAAACCCAGCATAGAAAAATCCAGCTGTGATGACTTTGGACGATGCACAGGCAAGATGTTGGAGACAGATTTATTAGGTAATGGCTACAGGAAATGATGTTACAAACTCAGAGGAAGCTGATCACATCACCTACCTAACTTGAAAGACATGTTATGACCTGTCAAAATTGAGCATTTCAAAAGCAGTACTAGAATAGTAAAGCACATCTCTCAAAATAGACTGGCAGCATTATACAGACTGTGAGCATTTGATAGACGACAAAAATCATAATGCAGTTGAGAAAAAATTGGAAAACAAAGCGAGGAAGCTGGAAGAGGCTGTAACAAAGCAGAATCCAGACTTTAAGCCATTTCAGACTGTAAAGGAACTTCTCAAAAAATAACTCAGAAAAGAAGCTGATGGATTTACAAAAGAGAAGAATAAAAGAAAATGTTAAAACATGTACAGACTCCAACTTCAAGTGATGATCTAGTGGCAAACAGACAAAGAAAAAAATAAAACAGCTGTTGGACGAACTCTGGATGTGCACTGGCATTACAACAGAGAAAAGACAGAACTGGGAAGACAAATCGATGTTGCCTTCCATTTCAGGGTCATGCAGAGACACCTGAAAAGGCAGCAAGCAAGGTTTTATGGAAAGAAAAGTTTCATGAAAACACCAAAAATCCAGGAAGGCTGTTATCATGTGACAATGATAAAGAATCGCAGGAAATGTCACTTTCTCATAACACTGAGAGAGAAACTGTATTAAAATAAGGAAAAATGGTATTATTCCTAACACTGCTCTCTGTATCTCTCTACTTCCTTATATAAGTTCTGTCTAGAAAATGTCTAGATTTTACAGTTTAAAAAATATATAGTATGATACTTTAATAATAATTGATATTGAACAACACACAGGTCCAGCTAGGTTACTGTCTTCGCTGCTTTTCCAGATATGATCAACTTCTAGCCTTAAGGATGGACTTTAATTACCAAATCTCAATGGTTTAGCTTCAATGGTCCTGATTCTGATTTATGACAAGGCCTATATAAATTGTGAAAGCAGTTTTAAGGAGCCATAGCTTAAATAAAATTCAGGATTAATAGGTTTAGGACTGTTCTCAAACAAATTAAGACTTTGGTGTATAAGGACCTTTGAAAATAATGTCACACAGTAATTAAAGAATGAAGTTCAAGTTTGACTTACATACTTTGGCCACATCCAGATGAGCGAGCATGCATGCTGGGAATGAAAAAATGTTCCCTATGCAGCACAGACTCTAATATTGATACTGCCAAATCCCAGTATAAAAAAAATACACCCTGAGAAAAAGTAGTGCAGGGCACACTCTTGGAGCATGCCCAGAGGCAACTGAATGCTGGGTCCTCCAGAATGACACTTTAGCGTGTGGCCAGAGCATCTTTATGCCTGCCCTGTGCGCCTCCTGATCCAGCATGCTGCCTCAGAATCCTGGAGCGAATAGGAGCGGGCCAAGATTGCAGCGTTGGATCAGATCCCGGCTCTGTGCCTGGTAAGTAGGAATGTGGGGGGTGAAGGGGACTTTGG
>NW_017728886.1:218331646-218359303 GCF_001723895.1 Crocodylus porosus | reverse complement strand
GGGAAGTGTGGAGGATTGTGGGGATGGGGGGGACTGCTCAGGAGGGGTGGGCAGCAGCTAGCAGCAACGGTCGTCAGGGCACTCATGGCCTGCTACTGCCCATGACCTACAGCGCTGGCCTGGCCCACTAGCGTGCAGTCTCAGGGAGAACCAGGCTGGCTCTTGCTGCCAACTGGGCTCCCAGCACCACACACAAGGGCTGTATGCCCTTGGGCTGGGCCAGGTCCTGCTTCTATGTGCCCCGCATGCCATTGGGCCAGGCCAGCTCCGTGAAAGCAGAACCTGGCCCAGCCCAATAGTGTGCGGCCCCTGTGTGTGGTGCTGGGAGCCCAGGTGGCAGCAAAAGCTGGCCTTGTTTATGCCAGTGGGCAGGCCCACACCAAGTGCCATCTGCAAGCCCCCATGTCTCAGGTGACACCAAGCCATGAGAACCCCAATGGCCACTGCTGTGGGCTTCTGCTGCTGGCGGGGGCACCATGCGGGGGAGACCCACCCTTCCCAAGCAGTCCCCCACCCCTACAGTCCTCTTTACCCCACCCACAGCCCGTCCACCTCCATGTCCCTACTTACCAGGGACAGAGCCTGGGTCTAAGCCAGTCATGCAGCCTTGCCCCACTTCTGTTTGCAAAAGCACAAGGTAGGCATAGAAATTAGGCAAAATTAGGAGAAATTAATCTCATTAAAATTTAAGCAACTGTGGTGTCAATGCCTACACAGTCAGATGGGCCTTTCACAGGGAGAAGAACAGGAAGGGCTGACACTGATCAGAGTCACAAAGTAGCCGGCTGGACAGCTGCAGCTGGACTCAACTGGTTAGGTCACTCAGGTGCTCAGTGTTATTTAGCACCTCTGAGTGATTTTGGGGGACCAGAACAAAGAAACAAAATGTTAAAAGACAATGGTTAATTAAGTAGAGATATAGAGAATGTAACTTATTGCTTATTTGCAATACACAGCTGAGCTGCCCATAATAATATTAAAACCACAAGCAAAATTAGAGAGAGACTCCCCACTCGCACATAAGGAAAATAAAAAGCACATTTGTATACAACAGAGTCTCTGAATTATAATTGTGGTGTTGCATTCCTCTGTGGTTGTTACACAGGACCTATCATAAGTGTTTGCATGTATTAATTGTGAAGAGTTTAGTGATTTTTTTTTTTTTTGTGGAAAAGAGTCTTTAAAAATAAGTTGTACTGTTGTACATTGCTGTAGTCAAGTTTACCTTACAAACAACATAAGTAAGTCCTCATTCAATAACTTAAACCAGTAGTTCTCAACCTTTTTAGATTCAAAAAGCCCACCCCCTTGGCAGACTTAAGGCACCCCTCAGAAAAGGTAAGTTCTTAGTTTTTGCTCTTTTTTAACTATAAAAAATAATAGAGACATTCTTCTACAGTAAATCTTTGTTATCCGGCACCCAAGGGGAATGGAGGGTGCCAGATAATGAAAAATGCCAGATAACTGAGTAGCCCGAACAGGTGTTTTTGGGGCTGCCACCTGTCCCACCACATCTGGGGTGTTGCCAGCCCTCCCGCAGCATCAGCATGCCTCCTGCAGGCCTCAGGGGCCCTGAGGGACAGGGAGGGGGGGACTCACACAGCCTGTTATGCCCCAGGCCATGGAGGCTTGGCAGTGCAGACTGTTTTCCCCCAAGCCATGGGGGCTCTGCAAAACCGGAACTGCCACGGTGGACACTTCTGGTTTCACTTTTCCCATACAAGCCCTTACAAACCAGCATGCCAGTTAACAGAGCATGCCAGCTTGTAAGGTGCCAGTTAACACAGCTTTTGCTGTAGTGGAAAGTACTCAAAAGATTACAATAGGTCAGAATGTTTTTGATAATATGGATTCCTATTTTAAATCTTTGGATTTATCTTGTGAATTATGTTTATACACCCAACAGTGCTAATATTATGCAATATCCTATGGGACCCTTAAAATGATCTTGGCACACCCTATGATGCTACAGCATTACGATTGAGAATCACTGGTTTAGACTTAAGGGAACAATTGGATGCAAAGAGTCAGTGCCATGAAATGTTCAAAGTGGCTCAAATACAATTTGTTTTTGGCAATTCACAACAGTATACACAAAACATTACCAACTATAGCACAGTGGTAGTTGCAGAAAACTGCTATTTTTTGAGTTTTTTGAAAATCCTTTGTAACAAAAGAGTGAATATGTCTAGTAGTATCTCAAAATGCCTATCTATCTCTGCCTCTCCTGGGATTTGGCTTTTCAGCACCTTCTCTAGTTTACTTGTATTTTTCCTGCTATATATGTAATTTGTATTGTATGCTAGATAGTGGTATGGGGAAAAACAAAAGACCTCATCAAACTTCTAGCAGTTTAATCACTTGGAATGGCTTCCAGTGGATTTGGGTGAAATTTATTCAACATGCATATTTTTACTTTGTATTTACTAGGGCTGTGTGAAGCTTCCGGCACTAATTCAATTTGGCGGAGATTCGGCCCAATTTGGTGGCTGAATCTCTGAATCTGAATCAAATCAGGAGACCCTTTAATCTCTCTGAATCAAATCAGAACCCTCCAAATCAATTCAGAGATATTCAGAAAGATTGAGTGATTCAAACATAGACACAGCTTTAAATGTTTTTTCTACGTACCTCAAGGTACCAGGCAGCTCATCAATGCTGTGATGATGGGGCAGTTGGAACATCCCTCAGGAGCACGGGGAGCTCCCCTGGCACTTGGCAGCAGGACTGGAAGTGGATCAGAAGCACTTCCGGACCACTTCTGGGTCTGCCAGGGAGCACGCCGGGGCCCCCCCCACACACCCTTATCACCTTGGCGACTGGTGCCTCCTGGGTCTGAGGGGGCACCTGGGTTCCTCTCATGGCCAATCACCAAGCCAGGGGCAGAAGCCCTCATCATGCTCACTGGCAGACCCAAAAATGGACTGGTAGCACTTCTGGTCCACTTTCGGGTTTGATACCGCGCAAGCAGGGCCCCCCCCCACACTCCTGTAGGATGCTCCATCTGCCCAGCATTGCAGCATTCACAAGCCATGACTGGTACCCCTAGGTATAAAGAAAAAACATTTAAAACTGTGTTTATGACTGAATCGCTGATTCTCTGAATCAGCATTAAATCTTCGGATTCAGATTTGGCTGAATCGAATCAGGGGCAGTGATACAATCAACAAATTGAATCACTGTCCCTGATTTGGGCCAAATCCAAATTGAATACAGCCCATTGCACACACCCCTAGTACTTACTTATTGGGTCTTTTAAACAGTATACTTTTTGTTGGAGTTTTTGGAGGTATCCCTTACTGTTTCATGTGAAGCAGTTTTTTCTAGAAGTTTACTTGTGGCTTAGTTGGTCCTGGTTTGTCTTTCTAGATAAGTATGATTCATTAGTCCAGAAGACTCGTGTGGGAATGAGAAAGGCGCCTATATAGGTTGGACAGTTGCAGAACAGGATTTTATATCTTACCTTTTCCCTCTGGGAAGACATTATTAATTATGACTGGTATTATGGTCATAATTATTATGTCTATAAATTCAATCATAATATTATGGCAACAGTTTGTCTTTTGAGATGAATTACCCTCTTTATTCATCAATTTTCATAAATTCATAAACTTCCTAGTAACTCCCAGTGGTATTTGGGTTAAGTGGGAGGTACACAGAAAAAGGACACTCGCATTACAGTTTTTCAATACTGGATTCAGTAAAGATCAAAGATATGTCCCAAGTCTAAGACTCACACATTCTTGTAGCCAATGGCACACAGGGTAGTGATATGGATAGTATTACATCTAATTTCTGAATCCCGAGCCCAAATGACCAGGTACCCATTTACAGCTAGGTTGAGTGGAGTCTTTAGCATAAGTCTGGCAAAGGACTCAAAGTCAAACCTCTGTATCCACAGTAAGAAACCGGAATTGTGAAGCTACTTTGTGCCCAACTGCATTAAGTATTAAAGTGAAATTAATTCACCTAAAATATAAACAAGTATAAAATGATTGGGGGGGGAAGGTTAGCTTAAAATATGAGTAAACAAACAAAAAATAGAAAATAACAAGAAAAATGTATATTGTACATTGCCCCACATAAGTTACTTGGCATACATTTATTTTAGGCTATCTGCCACAGAATATATCCATGATGTTTTCAGAGCTCTGTGTGAATCATTGTCACACATGAGAAAATATAACTGCGCAGGCTAAAGGGGTCCAATGAAAGAGAAATGGAGGTCAATGTGAACTCTTTATATAAAGCTCCCAACGCCCTTCTTATTTGTCTTTGTCATAAGTCTTTGCCTTTTCAAGTTTCAAGTTTGTACATGAAATATCATGACCTTTGTTTCTGTTTCTGATTTTAAAGAGTTGGGGTCTTATGTGTACATGTATCTGTATACTATATGTATTTATATGTGTTTCCCACAAGTTATTTCCTTGCAAGTGGCAAAAGCTATAGTGAATAATAAAAGGTCATTAATTAGAACCAGAAACAGATAATATTTTCAGAGCTGGCCAATTAAATATTCTGCCAAGGTCTATGCACATTGCTACGTAAGTAGTTCTACTGACTTCTTTGAAACTACTCACATGAGAAAGGCAAACAGGTAATGCTTAGAAGAATGTATCCATATCTTCTAGAAATATTTATTTCAGTTTTTACATTTGGTCTCAGCACAGTTTCATGTGTCATCAGGACCCTTTTAACTAATACTTTGAACAGAAGAAATTAAACTCTTAATGGAGAATGTAATGCCTCTGATTTAGTCCTCTTGTTAGGAAATGAATATTAAATATCTTGACTATGCCAGAACCAGTTCTCAATACTATAATTTTAGTATGATGCATAAAATATGATATGATCAAATTCATCATGGGTATTAATGAACATAGAAGTATTAGCAAGTACAGCTGGACTAATTGTGGTTTAGGGCAGACACAAAACATTTTTTGGCATGTGCCAACTGCTGTATCATCCATCAGCAGTGATCATCCTGTTGGCTGTTGCAATGGGAATGAGATCAGCTGAGAGGTCTTTTCTTACCCTCACAGTGAAGATGCCATTAGGAAATAGTCCTCCATCTCAGGGAATGCTGGAGCTCTAACATCTTCCACTTTTGCTCTGAGAACCAGAAATTGTAGTCTCTGGCCTCCAGGGATAGGGACAGTAATTACACATAAGTGATCAGGAACCAGTTCAAATATGTAACACGATAGGGCTAGGTGCAGACAGTCAAAAAGCCCAAGGCAGAATTGATTCAGTCTTTGCAGGTTAGTCTAAGCCACACTCATGAAATTGAAATGGATATGAACAGACATTTACCTTTGATTCAGGAAATGCAGCGACATGCCTGCAGTGGTTCAGGCCAGAAGCTGGGGGATTGCTAGAACATGCCTCTCTGGCTCTTTGTTTACTTCCTCTTCCTGCTTTCCCCAAGATCTCTGGAATTACAACAGCAGGACTCTGCAGGCTTGCTCATCACTTTCTCTTCCTGCTTCCAGGTGCCTCTGGGATTTGTAGTCCACAGTTGTGGCCAGCAGTAAGTTTGAGTAGGGGAAATAGTGTTTAACCCCGCTCCCTGACCCCAGCCCGCAGCCAGGGTTTCCCTGGGAGCACGGGGCGGGGGTGGAGGGAAGTTTCTCCCCTCCTCCCACATAGACTGGGCTGCATTCCCAGATGGGCTTTCCCCTGACTCTACCCTTTTGTCAGCCAGCTCTCACTGCTCCAGCTGGGGAGCAGAGGGGCAGGGCCAGCCCTGCTTTCTGGACTAGAGAGCACAGTCCAGCCCAGGGCTGAAAAGCATACTGGGATGCTGGGGGACTCTGATTTAACTTGAACCAAGAAGGGGTCTGAGACACAAGTTTCATAGACTGGTTTGACCCAAATCAGTTAAGTCTGATATTGCATTCAACCAGGTCTATCTTAAACTACTTTCAGCCATTTTGAAAGTGGATTAAGTGCACTGAACTTCTGTTCTACAGGTTTAAACCAGTTTCTGATCACTTAAACCAGTTTATGTGTAAATTCTGTCCCTAGCCCAGAAGTTCAGTGGATGTAAACCAATTCCAAAATTCCCCAAACCAGTTTAAGATAAACCTAGATGGATGTAGTATCAGACTTAACTGATTTAGGTTGAATCAGTTCACTGAACTTCTGTTCCAGATCCCCTCCAGATTCATGTTTACTTACTGTCCTCCAGCATCTCAGGATCCTTTGCACCTCTCCCATTAACACCTCCCCACCTCACAAGGTGGTTTGTCTAGACTTGACCCAAGCTGTCTGTTCCGGCCAAGCAGGGAAGTGTACTTTAGCGCCCCCTGGCTTCTGATCTGGGTCACTGCAGGTGTGTGGCTGCATTTCCAGAATCAAAAGTAAAAGTCTGTTCACTTGCTTATCAGTTCAATCTACACAATTTAGACTAACCTGCAAAGATTAAATTGATTCAGCCTTGGACTTTTTGACTGTCTGTACTTAGCCTAGGGGTCAGTCAGGTGAGCAGAGCAGGAGAAGCAGCTGCTGTTAGAAGTGCAGCCTGCTCTCCATGGGCCCCTGTGAACTTGCTGCACTGGGAATGAGGGCAATAGCAATTGCCTGAAGATCCCTTTTTCCTCCCTGCATCATCTACCTAGACAGCTCAATGATGCAAGCCTTACTGCTCAATTCTACTGTGTGACAAGTGTGCTTGGGGCCATGTGGTTAAAATCAGTCTTTATTGGAATAAAGTGTATTGTAGAGAGTCTGATTTTTATTGTTACAAACATATTTAGAAATGTTTTAAAAGGTTTTAAATTTATGGAAACTACATTTTGTATTTCAGGTCTCCTTGTACTTCAGTGCTCATTGAAGGGTAGCCCTCTGTGCCCAAATTGGGACAAAGGGAGTTTACTTTGTTGGACAGGGGCTTGGAATAAAGAGAGCACACCAGTCTCTTCTCAACAGAATCACTTTATTGGAAACTAGACATAAGTTTAGATACCATAAAGGTCAGGTGAGGGAAGTACAAAAACATACTCACATCTGAGAGGATGGGTATAGGCCAGACCCTAGGAACTCTGATTTTTTGTTCATTTTCTCCAACAGTTCAGGTCCATCATTCCCACACATTTACAATCATCTCTCTCTCTTTCTCTAGCTAGCTAGATAGATGGATAGTAGGGGCGCACTCTCCGGAGGATGCAAAAGTGGACTGGGACTGGAAGTGCTTCTGGTCCCCTTCCATACCTGCTGATGAGTGTGCTGGGGAGCCCCCACCATGCTTCTGTGGGACACTCCATGCACCCCAGCATTGCAGCATTCATGAGCTGCCTGCTACCTAGAGGCATATCGAAAAAACATTTAAAGCTGTGTCTATGTCTGAATCTCTGAATCTTTTCTGAATCTCTCTTAATCAATTCAGAGGGTTCTGTTTTAATCTGGAGAGATTAAAGCGTCCTCTGATTCAATTTTGTTTCAGAGATTCAGTCACCGAATAGGGCCGAATCTCCAATGAATCAAATCAGGGACCAAAGCTTCGCACAGCCCTAATATATAGATATACATATGATTGTAAACCTGTAGATTGATGCATGTCATTAATGATTGTGTGTACACACATACACACACACACATACACACACACACACTCATTAATAACATACATCTGTCTACAACCTGATTTGGTATATGTTAATGTAAGGGGCTGATCATGAAGACTCCATTCCTAGCTAAGTGAAGAATTTATGATACGTAGTTAATAATTGTTTAACTAGGATGGCCTCAGATGTTGTCAGTTAGGTTTTGACCCTTAACAACAAATGCTATTCCTTATGGTAATGAGTTTTAGTTGCTTTGTTTGTGTTTGTATGGCCAAACACTTAAATAAGTTCTTTTTTGTTTACATCAGCAAAAACATAGAATCTGGCCTCACAAGATTGACTCTTTACAAGGTTACCCAATGTTTGTTCCAAACTTTATATAATAGAATGTGAAGAGTTGAAGATACAGGATGAAGAGATACTTATGCCAAGGCCTCTAATGCATTCCTTATACTCATAGACTCCCTGCCCTATCCTTCCTTGCTTCCTTCCTTCTGCTTTGGTCGCACCGGACCAGGCTCGCTTGGAGCTGCGTGGGGCGATCCCAAGCGTAAGACTCCCCGGCTTCCTATCTCTTACCTTTTCTCACTCCCACCTGTCTAAAGGTCTCTAGCCTCTGTTTATCTCAGTTTCTCTTTCTTTTCTTGCTGTTTTGTAGCTTTTTCCCCCCCTTTTCTCTCCTCTTGTCCCATCTCCCCTTACTTCCGGTCTCTTTGTCTTTGCAGCCTTCTTTTTTACTGTCTCCTTCTCGCTCTTTCTCTCTTTTCTTTTCTTTCTTTTCTGCTTGCTTGTAGCGGGGAGTTATCTTCTATTAGCTTGCCTTCTGCGGGGTGCTCTAAATTACCCCTTTTCCCCCTTCCCTTTTGTTTTTCTCTTCTTTTTCTTTCGCTTTTTCAAACCCCAGCTGCTTTTTTTTCTCCACCCACTTCCCCCCTCCCATCTAGAGTTTTGTGGCCGCTTATCTGGACACTTATCTTTTTTAGTTACTATAAACTTTTTTTGTTGTTGCTTTGCTTAGTTAGAGTTGGAAATTAACCCTGTCCTATCAGGAATGGCTGCTCCTACACCCAGCAGCTGGCATGAGGATGCCTCCCAGAACATCCCCATTACTTACTGGTTGAGGGTGCACACCCCTCCCTTTGTTGGGGTTGAGGTCTGCGTGGATGCTCTGGCTAGTCCCTTGGGACAGCAGACCATCTGTTACGCAGGTCGTGTCAACACAGTCCCAATGATCTACCTGAGCGACCCCACCCTAGTCCATAGGGTGTGCGTAGAGGGCCTGGACATTGAGGGCGCACATTATTTTGTCACCCCCCTAGACACCCTAGCGGTGAGGGTGGTGATTTCTAATGTGCCCCTGCACGTGACCAATCAAGACCTGGCCAGGGTACTCGAGCCCTATGGGGTGCTTACGAGTCCCATTCACTGGTTGACCATAGGAAGTAAAAACCCCAAACTGAGGCATGTCCTGTCTTTTCGAAGGCAGGTTTTCATGCTCTTTAGGGAGGGCTCACGGTTTCTGCCTCAGTCCTTGAGCCTCTTGTCCAATGGGAGGAGGTATGTGATTTATTTTTCTTGTGGGGAGACCATGTGTTTTCAGTGTGGGAGCTCTTCCCACCTAGCAGCTCAGTGCCCACGGGGGGGATCGGCCAGTACGTCAGCGACTACGATGCCGACGGAGGGCCCATCCACTTCCGGGACACAGGCCCCACCTAGTGAGGCCGGGAGCCTTTCCTGACCTCCTCCTGCCCCTGTTCCATCTGAGGGGGCTGAAGTCTCTGGCGTGGGAGTGTCGTCTGGTGGAGGGGCTGGGGCTAGGCCCCAACCCT
The DNA here is from genome assembly GCF_001723895.1 of Crocodylus porosus. Taxonomy (NCBI): domain Eukaryota; kingdom Metazoa; phylum Chordata; order Crocodylia; family Crocodylidae; genus Crocodylus; species Crocodylus porosus. The sequence continues at coordinate 218,349,909 of NW_017728886.1, read as the reverse complement.
CTCCCCACTCATTCCACCTACAGTGCCCACCCCCACCAGGGTGCAGCCTCACCGCCCATCTGTGGGAAATGTGCAGCCCATGTTGGCAGACCCCCCCGGGTCAGTCCTGACTATGGGAGGCTCTTGACCTTTCTAAAGCAAACAAAAGGACAAAAGAACATAGTGGTGCGCGTCACCCAATGATGTGCGGACCCTAAAGTGTTCATCAAGGCTGCCAGGGCTGCGGCCAAGCTCATGCAGCAAGATCTGGGCACTAGGCAGATGGCCTATCATCTGGAGAAGCTTGCCCAGCGGGTGAGAGATGAGTGGGGTCTGGCGGGGTCCCAGGACTAGAGTAGGGCACGATAGGCCTTTTTTTTTCAACCTGTCTCTGCCTTGGCTCGGCTCTTGGGGGCTTGATTTTTATCTACGCCTTACCTCGCTCTTCCTCTCCCATACTCACACCCATGGGAGCCACAACTATTGGCACTTTCAACATCAATGGCTGTCAAGATCCAGTGAAGGGGGAGGCCGTCCTGGAGCTCCTGCGCCAGAAGCGGCTGGCTGCCGCCTTCCTCCAGGAGACGCACTCTGACAGGCACAACCAGTTGGCCTGGCACACTGCCTGGCAAGGCCAGGTGTTCTTGAGTCATGGCACCAACCTTAGCGCTGGAGTCGCGATTCTCCTATCGTCACAACTATAGCATGACACGGCGGTGGCACGAGAGGTTGTCCCCGGCCGCCTGTTGACGGTCTGTGTCACCCTAGCGCAACACCATCTGCTGCTCGTCAACATCTATGAACCTTCTGATGGCCAGGAGAGGGTCACTTTCTTTGAGACCTTGGCCAGCCTTTTGCCCGACGTCAGCAAGGATGACGACCTGCTTTTTGTAGGTGGGGACTTTAATTGTACCACCGATACCCTGCTCGACCGTACGGGGCCCGAGACTCACCTGCCCTCAGCCTGCAAGCTGCAGTCCATCTTGGAGACTGCAGGCCTTGTCGACGTCTGGCGAGCCCTGCACCCTGATGCGCACCAGTACACCTGGGCCAGGATGATTGCCGGGGGTCTGCATTTATGTCACCAGGCACCACCTGCCACTCTTACGCAGCGGCCGCATCATTCCTTCAGGCCATTCAGACCACGGCCTGGCTTTTTGTGAACTGAGCCTGCCGGGGAGAACCTGCGCACGAGCGCCTTATTGGTGCTTCAACGTCAGCCTGCTTCAAGACTCTTACTTCCGGGACTGCTTTGCCAACTTTTGGCAGGGCTGAGAGGCCACAAGACCGAACTACTCCTCCTGGAAGCTGTGGAGGGATGTGGGCAAGGTACAGATCTTGGCGTTTTGCCAGCAGTACACTCAGCTGGCCATGAATGAACTGCACCGCCGTATCAGAGAGCTGGAGAGCTGGAGGAGGACATGGTAAAGCTCGAGGCTGCCCTGCTGGCAGCCGGCAGTGATGTGGTGCTGCACAAGAGCCTCTGGTTCCGCAAGAAGTACCTCCGTGACTTGGCGGAGAGTGCAGCCCGTGGAGCGAGGATCCGTGCCTGCTGCCAAGAGCTGGCTGAAACGGATGCCCCGACCTGCTTCTTTTTCAACCTGGAGCAATGGCAGGCAGCGAGCAAAGTCTTAGATCACCTCAAGACCTCTGAGGGCCAGGTCATCACTGACCCAGGTGAAGTACGTGAGCATGCTGTTGCTTTCTATCGTGACCTGTTTGCGGCTGAGCCGTCCTGCCCTGACGCCACGCGGGAACTCCATGGGGGCCTGCCGCGCCTTGATGCCCTGGAGGCCGGTGAGCTTGAGCAGGAGTTGTCTCTGGCGGAGCAAAGCCCCAGGCCTCAACGGGCTATCAGCAGAGTTCTACAAGGCTTTCTGGCCTCTTCTCAGCTCCTGCCTCCTGCGTGTTTTCCAGGAGAGTCTTGCCGACTGTCATGGCCTCCGTCACTGGGCCTGAGCAGAGCTATTCCGTGCCAGGCAGAACCATCCAAGACAACCTGTTTCTGCTGTGCGACCTACTTACAGCCAGCGAACTCTTTGGCCTGGACGTTGGCCTTATCTCCCTGGACCAGGAGAAAGCCTTTGACCGGGTGGACCACGCCTATGTCTTTCGGACCCTGGAGGCCTTTGGCTTTGGGCTCCTTTTCACCGGTGCCTTCCGGGTCTTGTATCGAGACACTTCCAGCCTGCTCAAGGTGAATGGGGTGCTCTGTGCCCCATTCCTCGCACGCAGAGGCATCTGTCAGGGCTTCCCCCTGTCAGGCATGCTCTATGCCCTGGCCATTGAGCCACTGCTGCATGTGCTGAAGCGCCGCCTGAGCGGTGTGGCCTTGCCATCAGCCGTGGGCCTGTCCGTTGCCCCTCCGCTGTGGCTCTCAGCATATGCAGACGATGTGACCATCTTTCTTAACACCCAGGAAGACGTGGAGGCCCTGACAGCCTGCCAGTGAGCTACAAACGCGCCTCTTCAGCCCATATCAACTGGGCCAAGAGCGATACCCTGCTGCTTGGAGAGTGGTAGCCACAACCCCCCCGGCCTTGCCCAGGGGCCTCACCTGGCGCCGCAAGGGCCTTAAGATCCTGGGCGTATTCCTGGGGCCACCAACCTTCATGGCACGCAACTGGGATGGCCTCAAGGAAGGAGTGAAGGCCCGCCTACAAAGGTGGCACTGGCGCCTACCCAGCCTCTCCTACCGTGGATGTGTCCTCATCGTGAACAACCTAGTGGCGGTGACCCTGTGGCTTTGATGCGCCATACTCGATCCACCAGAGGACCTGCTTGAGAGACTCCAGCGCCTTCTGGTTGACTTCTTCTGGGATGGGCACCACTGGCTCGCACGACCTGTCCTTTACCTACCTGTGACTGAGAGGGGCCAGAGTTTGGTTGACCTGGCGAGCAGGGTGGTCTCCTTCCGCCTCCAGGCCCTCCAGCGACTCCTGTACAGCGAGGAGCGCCCACCTTGGCAACACCTGGCATGCCGGTTTCTGCAGAGGGTGGGGGCCCTCGGCTTTGACCGGGAGCTCTTCCTGCTGGACCTTACGCTTTTGAACTGGGCGGTGCTTCCAGCCTTTTACTGTAGCGTGGTATGAGCCTGGCAAGTCACTTTCCACCTCCAGTCCCAGGCCCGTCACCTCCAGTTCCTGCAGTTGCTGGGGGAACCCCTAGTGCATAACCCGGCGCTGAGGCGCCCCGTGCCGAGCCTGGCCTCTGCCAGTCTCAAGGCCGCTCTCATTCAGGCACGTGTTCTCCACCTGAGTCACCTCCTTGACCCCGCTCGGTCAGCCTGGCTCTCGCCCGAGGCCTTGAGCAGCCGGCTGAGCATGCGCTCCATTCGCAGCGTGGGCCGTCTCCTGTGTGACATCCGGGCTGCCCTCCCATTGGAGGCGGCAGCCGCCCTGGATGACCATCTCCAGGGGGGCCAGGTCCCCTGCACTGAGGATGCCCTGAGCGAGGCTTTCCCTGCGTTACCAGTCACCCCAGCCGTGGCTGACGATCTGGCCGGCGGCCTTGGCACCCTGCTGATGCTCCCTGTGCCTCCCGACAGTGACATGGGTTGTCCTTTGGCTTTTCTGTCGCGTAGAAGTCTATACGCCTGGGTGGTTCATGTTCACCATGCCCAAGTGCTGGCGGGCCGCCCCGATACACCGTGGCAATGGCGCCTGGGGCCGCCAGGTTCCCCACTGGCCCACCCGGCGTGGCACACATTGTATAAATCGTCTATCACCAAGAAGACTGGCGACCTGCAGTGGCGGTTGCTGCATGGCATCCTAGCCACTGGCACGCTTGCGTCCCACTTGGACCCAGCTGCCTCGACAGCCTGTCCTTTCTGCCCGGGGGGTGTTGAGGAGACCCTCTTTCATGCTTTCCTGGACTGTCCCGCCTGCAGCCGCTCTTTGTTACCCTTGGGCCGCTGCTGCAGGCTCTGGACAGGAGCTTTTCGGAGACCACCTACGTGTGGTCCTACCCATACCGGGTGGCTGAGAAGGGCCCCGTCTGCCTGGCCAACTTTGTACTGGGTCAGGCCAAGTTGGCCATCCTCAAGAGCCACCGGAACCAGCTTGCCGGGACCAGCTCAGATGATTCCCTGCGGCTTTTCCGCCTCCTGATGCAGGCGCGCCTCTCGCTGGAGTTTGAGCATGCTGTGCTCCGGTGGGTGGCGCCCACCTTTGAGACACACTGGGCCCTTGAGGGAGCGCTGTGCCAGGTGGAGGATGGCAATCTCAAATACGTGCTCTGATGTCATGACCAGTCTGAGCGACCGGGCTGGCTCGGTGTCAAACTGCGACTTCCAGCTCGTGCCGCATCCTGGGCCCTCGCCAGGCTGCTTTTTTGCTCTCTTTTGTGTGGAAGTTGAAGGTTTTGTTACGTGTATGATGGGATGGAGCAGGGTCTGAATTGTTTATATATAGTTATAACTGTGTGGCTGGCACGCCAACCGCATAATTAGCATGTAAGACACGACGTGAAATGCAGTGAAGGTGTCTGTCACTGTGTAACGTGCTGGTTGGTTTGGTTTCGTTTGGTAGTGAGTTGTTTGTGTTTTCGCTTTGTAAGCAGCCAGCACTGTTGTATACCTGAACCCCTGAATAAAGTAAATAAAAGTCCTTGCTTCCTTCCTTCCATTCTGGAAGCACTGGACAAGGCTCGCTTGGAGCTGCATGGGGAGATCCTGAGCGTAAGACTTCCGGGCTTCCTATCTCTTTTCTTTCCTGACTCCCACCTGTCTAAAGGTCTCTAGCTTCTGTTCAGCTCATTTTCTGATTCTCTTCTTGCATTTTCTCTTCTTTTTCTCTGCTTTCTATTCCCTCCCCCTGTACTTCTTTGTCTGTGAGTTGCTTATTTACAGCCTTTTTTTCTTACTGTCTCTTTTTCTTTCTTTCTTTTTTGCTTGCTTGTTGTGGCGAGTTATCTTTTCCAATAGCTTGCCTTCCAAGGGGTGCTCTTAATTACCCCTTCTTCTCCCACCTTTGTTTTCTTTTTTTGCTGTTTCAGAAACCCCCCCTCCCTCCCCCAGTTTTTTTTTCCCTCCACCCCTTTCCCCCTCCCATCTAGAGTTTTATGGCCACATTCCCAGACACTTATTTTTTTAGTTAATATAAACTTTTTTTGTTTTATTTTTCTCAGTTATAGCTTGAAATTAATCCTGTTCTAGCAGGAATGGTTGCTCTTTCACCCAGCAGCTGACATGAGGATGCCTCTCAGAACCTCCCCATTACCCATGGCTTGAGGGTTCACACCCCTCCCTACATCGGGGTTGAAGACTGTGCAGATGCCCTTGCTAGTTTCCTGGGACAGCATATCATATGCTGGTTGTGTTAACACGGTCCCAGTGATTTACCTGTGTGATTCCACTCTAGTTAACAGGGTGTGCACAGAGGGCCTGGATATTGCGGGTGCACATTACTTTGTCACGCCCCTAGATACCCTATGCAGTGAGGGTGGTGATTTCTAACATGCCCCTGCATGTAACCGATTGGGAGCTGGCCAAGGAACTCGAGCCCTATGGGGTTCTTATGAGTCCCTTTCTCTGACTGATGATAGGAAGTAAAAACCCCAAACTGAGGAATGTCCTGTCTTTTCAAAGGCAGGTTTTCATGCTTCTCAGGGAGAGCCCATGGTCTCCACCTCAGTCCTTGAGCTTCATGTTCAACGGGCAGAGGTTTGTAATCTATTTTTCCTTTGGGGTGAACATGTGTTTCCAGTGTGGTAGCTCTTCCCACCTAGCAGCCTGTGGGGAAGATTGGCCAGAATGTCGGCAACTACATTAACACTGATGGATGGTGCATCCACCTCCAGGACACAGGCCCCACCCAGTGAGGCTGGTCCTTCTGCCCCTGTTTCATCTGAGGGGGCTGGAGTCTCTGGTGTGACAGCACCATCCAGTGCTGTCCAGTGAAGTCTAGACCTCAACCCTCCCCCCTACCCATTCCACCTACAGTGCCCACCTTCACCGGTACAGAGACACTACCAGGTGGAGAGGCTGATGCCTCCACTTGCCCCCTGCATGCCCTGACCATCCCTATTGAGGCAGCTGTGGTAATCAGCAATTGTGGTGCCAAGGCCCTGTTGAATGATGAGGCTCAGGCTTCCTTCCAGTTGCCTTCCACCATGGCCTTGTCTGAGGTGGATGGCCCTGGGGAGGTAAGCCAGAAGCAGTCTGGCCCATCCTCTATGAAGGGTGGGCCACCTGCCATGAAGAAAAAGAAGAACAAAGAGAAGAACATGAAAGGGACAACTCAGGACACCCCATCCCCCTGAGACCTTCCTCAGCTGGTGCTGGGGGGCCCCCGCTCCGGCTGTCATGTCAGTGACCCTCTTGATCCGGGATGGGAGTGGCTTGGGGGTGGGGGAGGTGAAGATGGAGGTCATTAACCCGTTCCCTGTCTCACAACTTCTGGAGGTGGGTGGCAGTAAAAGCTATGTGCAATGCCTTTCTTCTGGAGACCTGACCCAGGGGGTGGCAGAGGAGTCTGCTGACTTCTTGATCATGTCCCAGGCTACTGAATTAGATGGGGAGGCTAGTGAGATGAAGATCCAGCTTTCTGAGTGTCACAAACAACCTCAAGAGCAGGATGACCTCTCCCTACCCAAGAAGGTGGGGATTGCTCTTTGAGAGCCAGTCAACCTAGACAATCAGAAGAGGCTGATGGGTTTAGGTATTGAAGGTGTAGATGCTGCATTTGTGGGTGATCTCTCAAATAGGGTGCAGCCTCACTGTGCTTCTGTTGGAAATGTGCAAACCATGTTGGCAGACCCCCCCGGGTCAGTTGCCCGACTATGGGGGGGGGGGGGCTCCTGACCTTTTTGATACAAACTAAAGAACAGAAGAACATAGTGGGGCACATCACTCAATGGTGTGCAGATCCTAAAATTTTTATCAAGGCTGCCAGAGCTGCGGCCAAACTTATGCAACAAGATCTAGGCACTCGGCAGATGCCTTACCATCTGGAGAAGCTTGTACAGTGGGTGAGAGATGAGTGGGGCCTAGTGGGGTCCCTGGGGTAGAGTAGGGCATGATAGGCCTTTTCTGACCTGTCTCTGTTTTTTGCTGTGCTCTCAGGGGCTCACTTTTCTACCTACACCTTATCTTGCTCTTCCTGTCCCATACCTGCACCCATGGCAGCCATAGCCACTGGTACTTTTAACATCCTGGCTGTTGACATCCAGTGAAACAGGAAGCCATCCTGGAGCTCCTGCACCAGAAGTGGCTGGCTGTTGCCTTCCTCCAGGAGACACATTTTGACAGGCTCAACCAATTGGCTTGGCACACTGTTCTTGAGTCATGGCACCAACCTTAGCACTGGGGTTCCAACTCTCCTATCATCACAACTACAGCATGACACAGTGGTGGCATGGGAGATTGTCCCCAGCCACTTGTTGACTGTCCACGTCACCCTGGTGCAACACCACCTGCTACTCATCAACATTTATGCATGTCTCTACTGATGGCCAGGAGACAGTCACTTTCTTTGAGACCTTGGCTGCCCTCTTGCATGACGTTAGTGAGGATGATGACTGCTCTTCATAGGTGGGGACTTTAATTCTACCACTGACACCCCACTCAACTGTACAGGGCTTGAGGCTCACCTGCCCTCAACCCACAAGCTGCAGACCATCTTGGAGACTGCAGGCCTCATTGATGTTTGGCAAGCCCTGCACCCCAATGAGCGCCAGCACACCTGGGCCAGGCTGAGTGCCAGTGGTCTCACTATGGCCCGCCTTGACTACCTTTATGTCACCAGGCACCATCTGCAGCTGCATCATTCCCTCAGGTCTGTCAGATCATGGCCTAGCTTGCTGCGAATTAAGCCTTCTGGAGAGAACCTGCATGCGTGCACCCTATTGGTGCTTCAACATCAGCCTGCTTCAAGACTTACTTCCGGGACTGCTTCGCCAACTTTTGGCAGGGTGGGAAGCCATAAGACTGAATTAGTCCTCCTGGAAGCTATGGTGAGACATAGGCAAGGTACAGATCCGGGCTTTTTTCCAGCAGTACACCCAACTGACCACAAATGAACTGCACCGCCGTATCAGAGAGCTGGAGGAAGATGTGGTAGAACTCTAGGCTGCTCTTCTGGCTGTCAGCAGTGATGCGGTGCTGCACGAGAGCCTCTGGTTCTGTAAGAAGTCCCTGCATGACTTGGCAGAGAGTGCGGCCTGTGGAGCTAGGATCCGTACCTGCTGCCAAGAGCTGGCCAAAACAGATGCTCCAACCCACTTCTTCTTCAACCTGGAGTGATGGCGGGCAGCAAGCAAAGTCTTAGATCACCTCAAGACCTCTGAGGGCTGGGTAATCACTGTCCCAGGTGAAGTATATGAGCACGCAGTTGCCTTCTATTGTGACCTGTTTGTGGCTGAGCCGTCCTGGACCAGGAGCTCAATGTGGGCCTGCCATGCCTTTATGCCCTGGAGCTTGAGCAGAAATTGTCTCTGGTGGAGCTGGCAGCTGCTGCAGCTGACCTCGCCTTTGGCAAAGCCCCAGGGCTCAATGGGTTACCTGCTGGGTTTTACAAGACTTTCTGGTCTCTTCTCAGTTCCTGTCTCCTGCGTGTTTTCCAGGAGAGTCTTGCTGACAAGGTCTTGCCGATCAGCTACCACCATGCAGTGCTCATGCTGCTGCCCAAGAAAGGAGACCTTGGCTGCATTAATAACTGGTGACCAGTCTCCCTGCTGTGTGCAGACTATAAGATTCTGGCCAAAGCGCTAGCGACCCACCTCCACACTGCCATGGCCTCCATCACTGGGCCTGAGCAGAGCTACTGTGTGCTGGGCAGAACCATCCAAGACAACCTGTTTCTGCTACATGACCTACTCACAGCCAGTGAACTCTTCAGGCTGGACATTGACCTCATTTATCTGGATCAGGAAAAAGCCTTCGAACAGGTGGACCATACCTACCTCTTTCAGACCCTGCAGGCCTTTGGCTTTGTGTATCTTTTCGCTGGGGCCCTCCAGGTCTTGTATCAAGACTTTCAGTCTGCTCAAGGTGAACGGGGTGCTCTGTGTCCTGTTCCCTGTATGCAGATACATTCATCAGGGCTTCCCCCTGTTAGGCATGCTCAATGCCCTGACCATTGAGCCACTGCTGCATGTGCTGCAGTGCTGCCTGGGTGGTGTGGCCTTGCCATTAGCCATGGTCCTGTCCATTGCCCCTCCACTCTGGCTATCAGTGTATGCAAACAAAGTGACCATCTTCCTTAACACCCAGGAAGACATGGAGGCCCTGACAGACTGCCAGAATGTCTATGAACTTGCCTCCTCAGCCCATATCAACTGGGCCAAGAGACCCCCCCAGATTTTTCAGGGGGCCTTACCTGGCTCCGCGAGGGCCTTAAGGTCCTGGGTGTGTTCCTAGGGCCATCCACCTTCATGGCGCACAACTGGAATGGCCTCGAGGAAGAGGTGGAGACCCGCCTACAATGGTGGCACTGGCACCTACACAGCCTCTCCTACTGTGGACGTGTTCTCATCGTGAACAACCTGGCAGAGGTGACCTTGTGGCACCAGTGCACCATACTCAATCCACCACAGGACCTACTTGAGAGGCTCCAGTGCCTTCTGGTCAATTTTTTCTAGGATGGGCACCACTGGCTCCTATGAACTGTCCTTTACCTACCTGTAGCTGAGAGGGGCCAGAGTTTGGTTGACCTTGTGAGCAAGGTGGCTGCCTTCTGCCTAAAGGCCCTTCAATGACTTCTATACAGTGAGGAGTGCCTAACTTGGCAACAACTGGTATGCCAGTTTCTGCAGAGGGTAGAGGCCCTCGGCTTTGACTGGGAGATCTTCCTGTTGGACCTCACACTTTTGAACTGGGCGGTGCTTCTACCATGGCATGGTATGAGCCTGGCAGGCCACCTTTCACCTCCAGCCCCAGGCCTGTCACCTGCAGTTGCCACAGCTGCTGAGGGATCCTCTGGTGCACAATCCAGTTCTGAGGCACCCCGTGCCAAGCCTTACCTGTGCCAGACTAACAGCCATTCTCATCCAGGCATGTGTCCTCTGCCTCAACCATCTCCTTGACCCCACTCAATCAGCTTGACTCTCACACAAGGCCTTGACCACCCAGATGGGCATGTGCTCCATCTGCAGTGTGGGCCATCTTCTGTGTGACATCCAGGCTGCCCTTCCACTGCAGGCAGCAGCCACCCTGGATGACCATCTCTGGGTGCCAGGTCTCCCATGCCACAGATGTCCCCAGTGAGGTTTCTCCCGTCCTGCCAATCATCCCAGCCGTGGCGAAAGCTGGCTGGTGGACCTGGCACCCTGCTGATGCTTCCTGTGCCTCCTGACAGTTACGCAGGTTGCCCCTTTGCTTTTCTGTCACGTAGAAGCCTCGTGTCTTACATGCTAGTTATGTAGCCAGAATGCCAGCCACACTGTCATATCTATAAATAAACAAATATAAATATGCCTGGGTGGTTCACGTCCGCCATGCCCAACTGCTGGCGGGCTGCCCTGATACACCGTGGCAACAGTGTCTGGGGCCACTAGATTCCACACTGGCCCACCCAGTGTGGTGCACATTGTATAAGCCGCCAACCTCCAAGAAGACTAATGACCTGCAGTGGCAGTTGCTGCATGGCATCCTAGCCACTGGCATGTTTGTATCCCACTTTGACCCAGCCACCTTGACGGCTTGCCCTTTTTTCCCTGGGGGTGTTGAGGAGACCCTCTTTCATGCATCCTTGACTGTCCCCGCCTGTGGCTGCTTTTTGTCACCCTCAAGCTGCTGCTGCGAGCGCTGAGCAGGAGCCTCTTGGAGACCACCTACGTGTGCTCCTACCCATACCAGGTAGCTCAGAAGGGCACCATCATCCTGGCCAACTTTTTACTGGGTCAAGCCTTGGCTGTCCTCAAGAGCCACCGAAACTGGCTTGCTGGGACCAGCTCAGATGATGCCCTGAGGCTTTTCCACCTCCTGGTGCAGGCATGCCTCTCGCTGGAGTTTGAGTATGCTGTGCTCCGGCGGGTGCTACCCACCTTTGAGACATGCTCCCTTGAGGGAGCACTGTGCATGTGGAGGACAGCCATCTCAAATGCATGCTCTGATGTCATGACTGGTGTGGGCTACCAGGCAGGCTCGGTGTTGGACTATGACTTCCAGCTCATGCCATGCCCTGGGCCCTCACCTGGCTGCTTTTTTGCTTTCTTTTTGCATGGGAAGTTGAAGGTGTTGTCACATGTATGGCTGGATAGAGCAGGGTAGGAATTGTTTATTTATAGATATGACTGTGTGGCTGGCATTCTGACTACATAACTAGCATGTAAGACACAATGGGGAATGTAGCAAAGGTGTCTGTCATGGTGTGATGTGATGAGTGTAATGACATGGTGTTCTTGGTTTGCTGGTAATTTGGGATTTTTTTGCTTTGTAAGTGGCCAACCTCTGAATCCCCAAGCCCCTGAATAAAGTAATTTAAAAAGTCCTTGCTTCTTTCCTTTCTTGTTTTTTTGGTTATTTTCCATCTGTTTTAACATGATTCAACTTACCAGGGATTAAATTGATTTTTATTCCCTTTTTCTTTTCAAAAAGAAAATAATTTGTGTGGGGAGGAGCTTGGGATGTGGGGACTCAGCTTTCAGTTGGGGAGTTCACCTTAGTTGGTCACTTTGATTCATTTTGGCTGAAGAGCTTTATAAAAAAGAAAGACAGTTCCAGGATTTGAATTACAGGGGAGCTCAGGAGGGGGGCTCATTCCACACCCCTCATAAGAGACAAGAGCTCCCCCAGCCCACCGCAGCCCTCAGACCCCTCCAAGAGTTGGAATGAAATTCAGACCCTGGGCAGTTCCATTCCTTTATGTAACCTATCTATTTGTAATGGGATCTGGGTGCTTTGCACGAGGTTAATGTAAGTGTCATTGGCTAGGGACAGACATTACACATACACCAGTTTAAGTAATCAGAAATTGGTTTAAACCTGTAACAGAATAGACATTCAATGATATAAACCAATTTGAAAGTGGCTGAAACCAGTTTGAGATAAATCTGGTTGAATGTAGTATCAAACTTAACTGATTTGGGTCAAACCTGTTTATGCAATGTCTGTCCCAGACCTCTTCCTGGTTTAACTTAAATCAGAGGCTCCCTGCATCCCAGATGCTTTTTAGCCCTGGGTGTGGCTCTCAGCTCCACAGCAGAGCTGGCCCTGCCTCTGTGCAACCTGGCTGGAGCTATGGAAGAGACTTGTAGGCACAGCAGCATCTGCTTGGCTTTCCCCTGCCCCATCTCCCCTTACCTCTCACTGCTCAAGGAGGGATCCTTCTCTCCTCTCTCCTGTAGGAGAATTGAGCCCCAAGGTCACGGTGGGCCGAGGGTTTGGATCGAACAGGCGGGATCAGCGGCGAGGAGTCAGAGTGATTCGGGTTTCAAATAAAGTAGATTTTATTTTGACTTACGCTACAAGATGATGAAGTGTAGGCAGAAGACTTGCTTGTTCAGTTACAGTATACACGAACAAACAAACAAAGGTGTCTGTCGGTTCATGGGGTTCCCAAGCTGAGCCCTTGCTTTCTAGGCCGGAGGCTAGGTGTGGCCACCCGACTCGATAGTCCCAGAACTGGTCGACAGCTTATAAAAGGGAACAACGAACAACTGTAAGGCGTCGTCGGTGATGGACAAACGACGAACAAGGTAAGGTGAATCGTCAATGAGATGAACAAGGAGAGAATGTGGGTGAAGCCGGGTTGGTAACAGCGATGATAACAATGCCGAGGATAAGCCGGATGCGTAATCGGTGAGGTCGGAATAAAGGTCGGTACCAGCTAAACAAGATGTAGATGAAATCAATCAGTCGAAGATGGGCTGTAAAGCCACAACGGTGGGGAGACCAGTGGAGCTCTGAGATCGAACCAGGGCTCTGGGCCTAAAGGCTTTCCTCAGGAGCAGTCCCTGCAATAGCAGCCTCTGCTCTCAGGTCGGGTCTGGTCTCCACCGTGGGTGGAAACTTACAAGCCTTTTATATGATTTTGGTGGCCGATCAGGTAGCTTTCTTCATAGAAATTTCTGGTCGAATTGTCATACTTTGTGTAAGACTGAGCATGCGCAGGGTATCAGTTTAGATTTCCTCATAGCAGAGCCATGACTGACAAGCCAGAGGTCGCACAGGGGACACGTGTTGGGCATGCTTGTCAGCCCTCTGGGGATTTTCCACTACCTCATATGCGCATGTCAACACTTAACTCTGTGTTATCCAGCATTACATTCCAATTCGGTTCTGACATCTCCCACAGCACAGACCATAGTCAGCATGTGGGGGGGCAGACCCCTCCCTAATCAGAGCACTCTGCTGGGGCCTGGCCATACCGCCCTCAGCTCAGGACTGTAGAGGGGAAGGGAGGGCTGCTCTTGTACCCACTGGCTTCTACCTGAGCCACTGCAGGCATGTGCCTGTATTTCCTCAGTCCAGAGGGGATTTCTGTATGGTTACAAACCGATTTAGCCAGCCAGGTTAGACAAACTTGCTAAGATTGAATCAATTCAGGCTCAGGCTTTTTGAATGCTTGTCCCTAGCCATTAAATTCTGATCATGCACAGAGCCTCTCCATGGAAGTCAGAAGTTGGATGTCACCTACAAGAGCTTATGAGTCTTTTAACCAACTGGTCTCTAAGGTTCTACTCTACTCTTCCTTCTGCCTGAAGAGCTGTGTTTAGCATAAGAAGGCACTTTTTTGGTTCAAATCTTAGTTATTAAATCTTGTGTATTAGAAATGTATATAATTATGGAGGGTTCTCTAGGCACATCCATATACATTTACAAAAGTAAACAGGGTGCTTTTCAGAGATTCTTTGTTCATTTGAATCATATGATCATAAGAAAACTATTAGAAATGAAAAAATCTTAGAATCATAAGGAAAAACACAGCTTGAACTTTTAGCTTTTGTTAAATATGCAAGTAAAAATCTTGTTCAACCTTAGAGAATAATTTGCAATAAAGCTGTATTTTGGAATTGGGCTGTTCTATTTTATCCTTCTGCTTTGGACTACTACAGGGGAAATAGCCATTAATGTCCCTGTCAAATACATATACACACAAAACCTGTGAAGTTTCTCTGAGTTCAGGCTGGTTATCTCACAAATCTGTGCAAAGCTCTGGTGAATAATTTATACCAGGCTTGAGGTGACAAGTTAAACACGCCCATTTTGTCTAAAATGCTATGAAGGCATCAAGATGGAGCCAAGCTGCGGGGTGAGTGGAGCTCGGCTGATGGGAATCTGAGCATGTCGAGAAGAGGGGATGCTGCTGTAAAGAAAATGAAATGTAATGAGATACTCTTTCATGAATAATTCATAGGTGAAAACATGACTGCATAAAAAGCCATGGATTTTAACAAGGCAGGGCTGCAATCATACACATTATCTTCCCACAGGAACTTTATATAATATTGGTCAAAAAGAGAGGATTCTGAATACCAGTACAAAATAAAGCTGACATGTTTTCAAATGCAGTGGAATTTACTTTAATGTACAATGGCCATAAAGAAAACAATTTATATTTACACCTGCAAATGCTGCTTAGCAAAAAATTACTTTAAAACATTTCCTTGTATTTCCCAGCTTTAAAAAAAAAACAGTAAGAAGAAGGGGGAAGAAAAATGCTTCACATTGATAAAATAAAATCTAAAATGCATAAGCTGTATTTTATTGAGTGTGTTGTTAGGTTTGTGCTTTGAAATCCTTTGCAAGCTTTCCCACTTTTCAGAAGCAAAACTTTTGATAGGAATGACTGCTGTGAACAAGCTTTAGAAAGATAAAATGTTAGCTATTGTCACCATAAAATTTAATTTGGTTGCGTTTGCAAAGGCAAATACTGTAATTCAGCTTTCAAACACAGTTTAGTGGCTAGCACATGACTGTTTGAGATGGTGTTTAATGCTTGGGGTATTTAGTTGAAGGGATTAAAAAGTGGAATGTTGATTAAAGCTTGGGATGTCTTAAATTTATCACCACAAAATCCTAATGACAGTCTTAGCAAGAAGGAACAGGGATGCCTCATTCAGCTGTTCACTTAGGAGGGACATATCACGTATAGCAAAAGTGCCAGAACAAGTCATAAGGAGTTTCACAAACACACAAGCTGAAGGAATTTATTAAGATATTTGTTTAGTTTATACTGTGCAATCTCAATATTGTGGAAAGGAAAGTAAAATAGCCATATTGCATCCAGTTATAGTTTTCTCGCCCTGACAGTTGAAGAATGCATTAAGGGTTCAAAATGATTGATGTTTCAAAGTGTTCACCTTCCATGGGATTTTTTTTCTGAGATGTATGATATAAGAGGCAAAGAAACACTACAAAGAGCAGTAGGTTGAGTTGGTATAGTCACTAAACAATCTGATCTATTTAAACCAAATTATGTCATTAACCCCTATTCACAGAAACTCTAAATTCCTTCAAGTGGTTGACAGCATAAAAAATAAATAAGGGCTCTTTTTGAGGTAGGCAATAATTTAATATCTGATTATAGAATTTTATCATCTCATGGTTTTTGTGGCAACTCATACAAAGGAGAATACTGCCTGTTTTTGCTCTCTAACACTGCACCCTTTCACAAAAGGCTTTATGTCTTAAATTGTCAATTGTCTACATTTTAAAGTTTTTTCTTGATATTGCCTCAGCGAAAAACACCACTCCTCTGAAGCTTTTGCAGACGTTGCTTAGCCTTTAAAAGAGCATGACAATGATTTGTCTCACAGTCTGTTTTAGTGGAATTTGATTATCACTTGGTTTAATGCAGGACTGACTTGTCCTACTTGCTCATCCATGATGTAGAAGACTTTAGAACTTGAGCTCATCCTAGTTTTTGAATAGCTAATTTTTGTAATGGTTTCCCTGGTTTTAATAATTCTAGGTTGTTAGGGGAGGCAAAGGGACGTGGAAGGAAAGGAAGGAGGAGAGGATATGAGAATCCTTTAATTCAAGTTGAGACTATCTCCCAACTCATGCTGTAGCATATGAAAGGGAATTATTTCCATCTGCTCCCCTGTACCTTTTAGATGATGTGCTATCATTCACATTCTCCCACTGGTTCAGTGTTCTGCTGATTGTTTAGCCTCAATGAAAGATCCACTTCTAAGCATGGAAAGGATTTGTTTGCTTATACACCTGTGCTCCAAGGGAAGTTCTTCTGTCATCCAAGCCAGCTGAATGACTTGCTGAATTCTTTAACATACATAAAAATGCAAAGTGTCTGAAATGGGAATCAAATGATAACATTATTAACATCCCCTCTAGGGGTCATGTGATGTAGGCTGCTGCAGTTAGGAGGATGTGGCTGAGCTAAGCTTGCACAGTCAGGGTTGGTTTCCTATTTATTTTTTTCTTAGTATTGAAAACACTCCCTCTATGATTATATGATGGGTTTTTGTGAAGTGTTTAAAGTCAGGATATTTTAATTGAGCAATAAAGTGACACGGTATATCAGTATAGGATGCCCTTGGTCCTAGAGAGTTGAGTGTAAATCTGTCCTGGGTTATAAGTAAAAACTATTTTTTTTATCCTCAGAAACATTGGCATACATGACTACACCACTCCCAAATTTTGATTGGCAATCTTTCTGTAAGAGGTCTTGGAATTAAGTGGTCTGGATAATACTATGTAAGGACTGTGATTCACTGATGGAAAAGTGTGGAAAAGATCACAGTTTTCTGTAAGGGCATGACCACTAGTGCTGTTGCTCTCCTATTACCTTATGGCTTGCAGCAGTTTCCATATTCCCCTGGCTTTGGCAGAGGTGTCTGAGCACAGACCTGGGATTCGGGAACTCTTCTATTCTAATCTAGGTACTGAAAATGATTCTTTCTTTTAACTTTACTTAGTTTCTCTGTTTCAATCTGTAAAATGGGATACATAATCCTTTTAGCCTACTTTCCAGAGCTTGTGTGAGAAGGTATTTGTTGATGTTGAAATTATATGGTTGATAAATGTTATTTTTCATGGTATGTTGATGGTTTTTCTCAGGCCTTGTTATGCTTTCAGTCGTATCATTATGTCTTTAAAAAAAAATAGGTTATCAGGTTTACCCAAGGATATTATACTCTCAACATAGGAAACTATAGAAAAATCTTATAATCTGAGCAGCACACTGGTAGGCCTACCAGTATAACTTTTCTTGTTAAAAGTATAAGGGAGGAAGACCATGCAGTAATGACTTAATTTAGAAACAAATTTCTGTGTTTGGCAGTAAAGTAATGGAACTGAAGGAAAAGGTTTCTGTCAATGCATTTTCCTGTCAAGCTGCACTAATGAAATTAAGCAATAAAGATACACTAGGCCATGAACTAGGTTCTATTTAATCATGCCTAGTGTGTTGTATGCACAAGGCCATAGGTGAAGTGCCGTCAATGATAGGGATGAAGTACAAATAGGAACAAAATATAATAACAAATTGAATGTCATATATATTATTGAACATTCAAAGATTTTGACATGACAAACTATTCATATCCTTCCAGGTTTTCCCCTTGGCCTCGCACAAATTCTCCTCAGGCTCTTTCTTTTTCCTTGTTACTAGTCACAGTCCCCATAGCCTTGCAGCAGTTTTCTCCTTTCTTTCATTCACCCCCATATCTTACCTTCAGATACCTGGGATTCTACAGTACTTCCCTGCCATTTATAGCTTTCTGAGGTCTCTTTTTTATAATCTCTTGTGAATAAAAAGACTTCCCTACGTGGCAGTATGTCTGTACCTTAGTGCATACCTCCTGGTACTTCTGCATTCCAACCTGGTACTCTCTGGGTTTTCTGTTCCAGCAAGTGTCCAAGGTTACAATTAGTTCCCAAGTGGGTAATATTTGATTAACTCATTTTCTTTAGACATATCTAACCTGTATCTACTCAATTAAATCAGTGTTTCTTTTGTCTCACAGGCAGTAGTGTAACCAGGGGTGGGCAAGAGGGTCACTAACCCTGAGTACCAACTTAGAAAGAGTGCTGGAATGGCTGCCCCTTGAGAAGTCTTTGCCACTGCAGCAGCAGCTCTGCACCACAGCAGTAGCAGCCAGGTGGGCAGATAGTAGTGGTCTCAGTCTTTGAGTCCTCACTGCACTGATCACTGAGCATCTCAGCTGCTACTCTCTAGCACTATCTCACTGATGCTCTCTCAGTATGAGCTAGTAACAAACAGGGATGTGGGCAGTGGGGTCCCCCAGGGTTCGGTCCTCGGGCCTGCACTGTTCAACATCTTCATCAGTGACTTGGACAAGGGGGTAAAAAGCACCCTGTTCAAATTTGCTGATGACACTAAGATGTGGGGGGGATATGGGCATGCTAGAAGGGAGGA